>NW_019100678.1:31653-34082 GCF_001856785.1 Myzus persicae | reverse complement strand
CAATATTTTCTGAAACTCAGCCACGGAATTGATTAGGCCAAATGGTAGTACTCTGAATTGGTAGTTTCTTCCTCGGTGTAGAAAAGCAGTAATCTCACGACAATCTTTTCTGAGTGGACATTGCCAGTATCCTGCGGTTAAATCAATGGAACTGAGATATTTCATCCCTTGGAACTTCATCAATGTTTCTTCCAGGTTCGTTGGGCATTCGCGGTCAGGGATTATGACCGTATTAATTTTGCGAGCGTCCAAACATAGTCTAAGTTCGCCATTTTTCTTTTCAATACATACTATAGGTGAAGACCACGGTGATGTAGATTTTTCGATGATTCCCAATGTCAACATGCGCTGTATCTCTGCATCTACCCTCGGAATCCGGGATATTGGTATAGGGTACTGACGTTGGTGAATTGGGTCCCCTGGCTTGACTCGTATCTGACATTGAAACTCCTGTATTTTTCCTGGTTGATTGGAAAATATTCCTTCATATTTATTCAGTAAAGATACAAACATTTGTTTTTCATCGTTGGTGAGTGTTATCTGATTGTCTTCAGGATTTTCATGGATCTCAACGTTGAGTATATGTTCTTTTGAGTCGATTAGTCGTGGTTTCTGGCTGGCAAATGGTATGGTATGTGTTATTTTGTCAATCTTGAACTGAACCGTTTGTTCGCTGAATTTGATTTGTGCTGAATATTTCCTCAAAATGTCGGCTCCAATTATTCCTTTCTCATTCAGATTTTCAACTTGAATAAAATCAGTTTGCATGTATATGTTACCAATCTTACACTCGCAGAAGATTTGTTTTGATACTTTACAGATCTTTTTTCCTACTGCGTTGCTGATTTGTATCCCTGTTACCGGAAGCTGTGGTATTTTTGGATTTTTCTGTGTTATTATATCCACTACTTCTTTAGTGAGTACACTGATCGTGGCTCCCGTATCCACCAGCAACGTTACCTCCTCTCCTTCGATGGTGCATCGGATGTATGGGCTTATGGATTGATTGGTTGTTTTTAATGAATTTATAACATGTTGTTCTTTATCAATATGTCCTGCTTGTTCTTCATTGCTTGTTGACACTTGATGGATCTTTTCCGTCTGCTGCGGGTTGCTTTGTTGGGTCTCACCGCGTTTGTCATTATTGCGATATGGTTGATTATTCCAACGGTTGTGTCGCGATGGCATGCTATTCCATCCGTTGTTCCGTTGGTTGTTCCAATTGTTACTTTTCTGTTGGTTGTTGTTGCTATTTTCTGCGACTGGTGGTTCAGCCTTTTCTCTGCAATGTTCCTCTGCGCTGAGTATTTTCATCGCCGAAATTATTGATTTTTCTGGTAGTGATATTAAGATTGCTCGGAGGTATCCTGGATAGTGACTGGCAATATTTGTTACTATTTCTTCCTCGGATATTTGTGGTACTTGCAAATGACGTAGTTTCGTCGACCATTGTGCGAAGTGTTCTCGGTATGTTATATTATTCGGTACCTGGGAGATGTTCAAACAGCTGCTCCAGGTTTTAATCTGTATTTCTCGGGACCAAAATTCGTCTATGAAAGCATCCCGGAATTGTGGATATTCTCTGATTTGAAATCGTATGGTGGCATACCAATTTCCTGCGGTGTTTCTAAGACAATCTCGTATAACCAGTAATTTTTCTTCGTTATTTATTTGTTTTACTTTAAAGTATTCCTCGAGGTTTTGTAAAAAATCTATTGGGTGTTGATCTTTGTTATTGCCAAAAAATGTCGGTTTGGATATCTCTATGTTAGAATTTTTTCGGTCTTCATAAATGGTTGATACATCCCGTTTTTGTTCAACAAATATTTTCCTCAAGTTTTCTAAGTCGGTTTTATTTTGTTGCTCCAAATTTTGCATATCTCTGCAGTGGTCTTCCATGATTTTTTCGATTTTCCTGGAACTTTCATCTTCCATATTGCTGCATTTTTCCTCAAGCTGATTAATTTTTTGCAGTAACTGGTCAACCAAATATCTGCTGTTTCTTTCCACTTCATTTTTAAATGCATTGAATTCATCTTTGCTGATTGTTTCTTTTTTCGGCGGCATTCTAAATGATGTAACTTTTTGCTTTATAAACGATGTAGTCTTTCTTAATCTCGGGGTCCGAAGTAGAACTTCTTCTTCGAGCACTGTAGTTGGGCGCCAATGTAATGAAACGCAATTGGTTGTCGACAATTTATTTTTATTTATATGTGATGTTCTGACCCAATTGGCTCATCATCTGAGTTTGATACAATATTCATATGTTGTAATATAACAAGATTTTCTTTTGAGGAATTACCTCCGTTATACTCGTGATACAGAGTGTACATTTAAAATGTTTCTGGGGATTACAAACTGAAGGGTGGGAATCGGAACATTTTAACTCACAGTATCGGCTCTGCTCGAATGGCGGCGTGCTGTGATCA
>NW_019100678.1:0-31426 GCF_001856785.1 Myzus persicae | reverse complement strand
GGGGGGGGCCGGTACAGACTATTTGAGTATCCGTGTATAACGATATTGCTATCGTCCGGCTTACTCAGTCTGAGAGGGCAGTGCTGGATATAGTTCGGAAATCGATGTCCGTATATAACGATAGTATCTATCGTCCGGCTCACCGATAACCTCACTCAGCGGGGATAATGTCTTCTTCTGCACTGTTTCTGACCTATACTTCTAGTATTCCTGACCCTCAGGTGGTATGTGAAGTCTTAAACCGTTTTTTGAATATTAGGGTAAGTTGTACGTAACTTAAAACCCATTAAAATTCAGTTTCCGATAGTTTACGGTGTTCCGATTCTAAGGACATCTTTAAAAGGGTTTTAAGTTACGGGGTTCCATCTCAAAACCATTTTACTCTCTTGGGCGGCGGGTCGTCGCAACGGAGATTGAGATTTGCGCTCTCTGTGAGACGATGTGTCCCTATTCCGCAGTACAGCTGCGACATTGCTACACGAGAGCGCGTGGTAGTGTTACTTGTGTGAGGACCGGTTGTTGGTAACGAGAGTGCGCCACAGGTATGGGGCGTCCGGTTTTGTCTCGTTACAAAGTCCATCTATATTTTTGAAATTTCCATGAATTTTTTCCACTACTTTATGAAGTACATGTGTAAAACAAGTGTCTATTATAGTTGCTTTAAATAGTTTGTTCATTTTAATTTTTTTTTAAAAATCTAAAAAATGTACTGAAATATGCATTCATATTCTTGAAATACCAAAATAAGAAATTAAAACGCAAAATCATTAAGTATACGAAAATATGCAAAGTAAAAAAAGTACTATTTAATTCAGTAGAACATGAATTTTTAGTGTATAATTTTCAAGATATTAAAACTAATTCAAAGGTATTTATACCGTGAACATATTCATCATTATAGGTACGCACTGTGCTTATATAAATTCGTCCTACGGTATGTGATATATTGATATATATATGGCATAATATAATAACAATAAATTATTAATGAACACCTACCATGTTTTTCGAAAAATATTGTTTAGCCTATTACCAATACTATTATAAATAAACTAAAAAGAGAATGACATACTGTCTCCGTCAAGAATCGTTTTTCGTATAGGTACAATGATTATTATTGTGTTCATCAGTTCGTGTTCATCGCCCAACCGTGCACACGTCTGTTTCGTATATTATCACATTAATAGCTATGGTTAGCAGCAACACATTATTTAATTCAGCGTGCAGGTAATATGATTATCATTAATTACACCAATTAAATAATATCTCAAACTCAATGGGTGATAAGCCTATTTCAACTAACGATATGAACAATACCAACAGTCCTTCCCAGCATCCACGTAATAATAAAACATTTGCGGAGATAGCTTTATATACTACTTTACCTAAAATGAACCAAGCAACTGTTTTTGATTCTATCAATAACATCAAACAAATCGAGTATGTCACCGCAATCAGTAAAATTATACCCATTGGAAATATACAGTTTGTATCAAGTATCTCAAATAACAGATTTTGGGTCTTTTTCAATAGCCACGCCATTATGAAAAATTTACTTATCACTCAGTCATCAATTCATGTCGATGGAATAGAAATTCCAATTTGTAGACTTATAAACGCTTCTAAAAGATTAATTTTATCAAATGTTTCCCTACCATTCCCAATCAAGTTACAAATTTAACTTTAAGTTAAATTTAGTCAAGTTAAATTTTCCACTTGAAAGCTGGATTCGCAACAGAAAAATTTTCACATATATTAAGCTTCAAAAGACAAGCATACATTAAACAAGATATCGTGTCTAAACTATCAAATTCAATAACTGTGACTGTAGAGAACACTACGTTCAGAATATTTATTTCTGATGATACTAGGGGCGGCCCGCATTCATAAATAAATTATTCAAGTATTCAAAAAATAGACGAATCGAATTTGTATTATAAAATTGGTGTTTTCTTTTTATTATAAAGTTTTGTAAAATTATAACTTGCCCCCTCCCCCACACACACACAACCAAGGCTCTGGAGCCACCCCTGGATGATACAGTAACTTGCTTCCAACGTCACCAAACTGATCACTTATCTTGCCAATGTAAAAATATACCAGATCAAATTAATGTTATCGATGAGATCGAAACTGAAATGGAAACCATTATAGACTCATCACCAGCTACAAATGCAGAAAAAAAAGAATCTTTCTCGTTACCCATTGTCAATGCACAAAATACTTATATTATCAAAGATAGCGATATTTCATTATTAAACCAAGCAGTCGAGTGGCAATGTAACTTCTTGTGAGCAGCCTAAAAAACCTTCAATAGCTGAAAAACTTAGAATGGCAGCTAACCATAATACTAAAGTAACTTCTCTTCAGCTAGCTAAACGTCTAGCTACGTCAACTACAACTACGTCTCAGCCACCATCGCCAAAATCGTATCCTTCATCCAGCCCACCATCGACCATGAAGTCCCGCATTATCTATGCCCCCAACACACTCGATGGCCAAACTCAACCATCAAAAAACCCCAAAGGAAATGTAGAAAACTAAAAGTAGGGACTGGTTGTAGCTCCAGTGATACAGTACATATAAATATCGATGAATATTTAGATTACACTCAAGATCTGTTTAACAGACACCCGGATTTTTCCTTAACCTTTAACCAATTTAATGTACAAAATATGTATAATTGATAAAATCAAATATTTTTATTTGGATAATATTATATATATATAATGTATACGTATGACCAATTAAAAATATATAGGTAGTGCAAGTGGCAGCATAATATAGTCATTCCTCTGAATTAAACAAAATAATAGTGAAGTGAGAATTGTTTAATTTATTTATAAACAAAAATATTTTAAATAATTAAGCTGTTTTTAATTTTTTTTTTTTTTTTATAAATTAATGAAGTTTTGTACTGTGAATCACTTTATGGAAGAAATTATAAAATAATGGGTATAGTTTATAAATAAAGAACAATTTTGAATACTTATTAAATACAATGAATTAATGAAATACGTTGTTTTATTACCTAACTGATCAATAGTTGGTATAAACTTTAAAGAGAAATACAAATTGAAAATAAATTGAAATTATTATGATAAATCATGGGTCATTTTTATCTATATACAATAAATAATAAAAAAAGGCTAATAGTCATGTATTTTGGTAAACTAAAATTACCTTTGGATTGTTTAAAACAATAATATCCTGTAGTCTGACCGAACTGGTGTAGTGGAGTAGGGAATAACGTTTTCACCATTCATAACACACGAATATAAAGGTAATTAAAGGGTACCTATTAAATAAATTAAACATATTTCATATTATTACTTAGTCAGCTGGGAATCTGGGATGGAAATAAATAATTTTATTTGATTGAAGGAGAAAATATTTTACATTTATTTGCGATATGAAAATATTTAAATAAATAGAAAGGATAATATAACGTTATGTAGGTACGTACAAAATAGTGATATACCCGTAACTCGTAAGTTAATTTTATTATAGACCTTTTTACAAAGTTCTGCAACACAGTAATAAATTAGTCATGTAGGTACCCCTTTTGCCATAATATTATACGATACGCCGCACCATACAAAATTACATTGAAAAAATACTGGATATAGAGACAAGGAGTTTGGCACTATTCTCGCATCGTTTACTCCGATAAAGGATAATGCTGTACCATATTGATTATTATAAATTTGAAAGCATTGCTAATTCATTGCATCTGAAATGTAATTCTGAGCGGATATGATTTATAATACAATACTATTATATAGGTGTATATACCTTATTTCCGTAGAACTTTGTACATTGTAACTCGTAACTTGCAAGTCAAAATAGTCCGGAGGTTTAATAAATAGTTAAAACGTATAAAAACCAACTTTCATTAGGAGTTTAAAAACCATTTGACTGCATATTTTATCCAACAATAATCTGTCACTTTATAAATAATATAATATACAATCGGGGGACGAGGTGACCGAGTGGTCTGACTCTTCCGCTGCGACGCAGCCGGTCGCGGTTCGATCCTCGGCCACCGGGCGGCATTTTTCTCCGGACAAGTCGCGGTGACCGGAGAGCAAGTGCTGCCATCCCCCACCCCCGGGGCATGGCAGAAACCTACGGGTGCCCCATTCGAAATTCTGCCAAAACAAACACACACGTGTTCCCCCTACCGTTCCAAAAAAACCTACAAACCATCAATACAAAAAAAAAAACCTACAGTACCTACTAATAGCTAATGGCCACAGTTGCCGGGCTCAGGATCAATTAAAAAAAAAAAAAAAAAATATACAATCATAATTGTTCATAAAATACATTTTATAGTCGCATTTTAAATTTTAACTCTGTACCACCAGAATGCTAATGAACGATTGTCAATGTTTGAAAATAATGGAATATAATTAACAAATTGTGGTTGCACACGATAATAAAATAAACAACTTTTTCAGAAAAATAAACAACTTAATAAGAAAAATTCTTTCATAATGTCTTATTTTTGATAAATTAAAATATAATATGTAAAATGTAAAATGTATGGAAAAAATCTATAGTTTCATACATTTTTGATACAATTTATGTATTTTTATTTAAGTCAAAAGCCTTGAATCAGAGTTTATTTTATTAGAACTATTCTAAGAATAAGCGTATTTTCAAGGTTTAAATAATATACATTTATTCATGAAAACGATATGTCTTACATTAATTAACAACCACACGTTCGTTAGGTAGTGGAAATGGTTATACACAACACCGAAATAATAGAATTTTAGATACGTTAAAGGACACATAGGATTAGAATTTCGATGGCATCTAACTACGTATTTCTGGGGAAAGGAAAGTTATTCGACAGAACTGATTAATGAAGTAGACTTCATTTAGCTTAGGATGCACGCCAAATTTGACCAAATTCAGTTGGTATTTCACGTTTGTCTATCGTAAGTTACAGAAAACACAAGTCAAAAAGGGTTAATTAGTGGAGAGGATGAAAAGGGTACTGAACTGTTGACTTTTTAGAGAACTTTAGGATCACATTTAATTTTCGTCAATTAATTTATACAATTACATGTACGTCCACAGGATTTTACAGAAACCTAATTAAGA
Source organism: Myzus persicae (assembly GCF_001856785.1). Classification (NCBI taxonomy): domain Eukaryota; kingdom Metazoa; phylum Arthropoda; class Insecta; order Hemiptera; family Aphididae; genus Myzus; species Myzus persicae. Next base: position 26,314 of record NW_019100678.1, on the reverse strand, counting down.
TGTATCAAAATTGTTAAATCGTTAATAGTCATTAATATTATAATTTATAATACATTTTCATTTATTTTTTTTTTCATTATTTATTTTTTTTTTTTTTTTGATAAATAAATAGTTATACTTATAATAATTCAGTATTTTTTATACTTTTAGACTGTACAAAATGAAAGTCATTAACGTCGCTTACGCCGACAATCAATACATTATTTACAGAACTTGGACACACACAAACATGTCATATATAGTGTTTCTAACCTAGCACTATTATCACTATACTCATTAGGTAGGTATATAAATCGTGCACCTTTGTGCATTCAGTTCCAGTAAACTTTCATATGGATACATTATCCATTGGTGACGGAACTGTTGTAAGAATTAACTCTAAATAATTCGCTCAGTTCTGCCACCGTCTACACAATAACTTTATAATATGAAAAAATAAAAAACTGTGTGAACATATTATATACATTTTAATAATTCGATGGTAACATATTACATAATGGCTGATCTCCGTTTTTGAAGCTGGTAGGGACAAATCACCATCACTTCTTTGGCACATACAGTTTAATATTATTATTTATTACCTATATGAATATGATGGAATATTACGTAAATGTAAGTCCCCCCCCCCCACACACACACACCTGCTATCACAATAATTAGTTAATTTAATGTATACATTTTATAAAAATAACAACAATGAAATGAAATAATAATTTATAGTTATTGATTACCATCATTACACTAATTCTCTTATACACAATGTTATTTTTTTGAAAACTTAATTGCTTCTTATATGTGTACAATATACGAATATTGTATTATTTAATTTGCATATTACTACCTACCTATTTTGTAGTATTCAATATTTATCTTGATATAGGTAATAGTGTAATACTATAATAATACTTAAATATAAATTGATATTTTAGAGCTCCAATGTCAGTTCTTACAAATGAATAATGATCGTGTAAAAAACGACATGGTTCTGCTTTCCGCATTGTTTTCAAATATAAACATTACATTTACCCAAGTTGATAATCTGCCCAAGTTTGGTGATCTGTTTTTTAAAATACATATGTATAAACTTTATTTTTAGTTTTGTACAATTACACATTTCCAATAATAATGTGGTATGTTCTACTATGCTTGCATAAATTGTTTAATGTTTCGTTGATTTATACGTAACCTGTTAATGTAAAATGTATCTTTCTAGTATCTATATAATAACTCATAAGATATACTTATCTTGTATACAACTATTTTAGATGATTATTAATATTCTTCATTACCAAGTACCAACAGAACTTTCTAACACATAATTAAACGCAGCCATTAAAATGGTAACACTTAAAATTTTATTTTTTAATCAATAAAATTCCAAGAACCATTTAATTGAATAGGTAATGAAAAAAATTGAAATCAATTAAATACGTTTCGCTGAACAAAACTAAAATATAAGCCATAAGGTGTGTATTCTGTGTATACGTTAAAGGTTTGATTCCTATGCGCGCGGCTGTAGACCGCCGTTTTCAGGCGCGCGGGTATATATTTTTCTATTTTTAAATGTGGGTAATTCCTAAGACCGCGACTGAGCCATGTGACCGAAGTGTGCGTCTTAAGTTGTACTACAAGTATTTAAGTATTAAATAAATATATATAATTTTAATATAATTCTAAATTTTTTTAAGATGAAACATACTTAAGCAATTATATTTAGTAACAATAAATAATCTCTTCGATTTATTGGAGAAAAATATTTATTATTTATAACGAAGATCATTTGAAACATTTGCAATCGGAAATCTATTTTGAAATTTCGGATTGTGGTATAATTGTACAATACAATAGAACGTTTAAAAAGAAAAATCCACCATTGTAAATGATACACAAGTGAATATTATCCGTAAGGAAGACCTATGTTAAAGAACATTTTAACATCTTGTGAAAACCATTGTAAAACTTCAGCTATAACTGCAAAACACAATAAAATAAATCCTCTTGTATACGGCCAATATACTTAAATACGCCAAAAAAATCTACTTCCTATCTTACCTATAACCTCACATTCAAGAAATTCTATCACTTTTCTTAAACACCATCACCATTCTTCACTGAGTCTCATCTTTTATATTTAATATTGCAATATCAATATGATTTCCATAGAACTACCAGAAAATTGATTTTTGTAAATAAATAAGAATATCGGTGTTTTATCCAATGATATACGTGATGGTTAATAGTATTGATGAACGATTTAGCCAGGACACTATTCAAGCTATAAATTCAGTTGATAATTTACTAAATCTGGATATATCTCAAACGGACTTATATCAAAAAAGTTTCAATGTAATAGTGAAAAACTAGAAATAGAAAAAATGCTATTAAAAAATAATTCTATGATTCCTAATAAAGGCAGTTTAAGTAATAAAAGTAAAATCTACGAATGGTTAATTTGCCAGAAATCTAATATAAATACGTTAACCAATTTTTTAATGGCATTCAAAAGTTTGTAGTGATCCTAGCAACAAGGTGTACTCGTGAAAGGTCTTTCTCTAAATTAACTCTAGTCAAATCCAAATTTAGATCTACCATGAAGCAAGACAGATTGAATGCTTTGATGGTATCGACAGTAGAACAGGAAATGGCAGTCAATGTTGATGCATATGCTGTATTAGATGATTTCAAAATAGCGGTAGATTTTAAGAGACGAATGTCATTATAATAATTTTGAGTGAAGTTTATTTAAGTTAATATTATAAATATACTATCTGATCCCATGCACTTCGTTGCCCGTTAAAAATTCCATCTCTATAAAGGAGACTTGATGGTGATAATGCGAGCAGTATATTACCAGGAATATCCTGTGGTGGATTGTAGACCCTGCTAGGCACTGCTAGATATTTTTATCTATATGATTATATGAATAATTAATAATATATTTTATTTTATTTTTTATTTTGACTGTGGACAGTGGACACTCCGGTGAGCGGCTATTAGTGTAACTGAGCCTCCTTGGTAGGCAATGTGCGAAGATTAATTTTAATGCATGCTCAAGCCTGTTGAGGCCCGATTCACCATTGGCGACCAAAAATAAAATAACATACTAATATCCACTAAAAATTAAGAAAATGAGTTTTTAATTAAAATAAACATGTACATTGTACACGTTTGTACACATATTTTATGGCACGGCAGCCCGTGGGTTTCCAGTAACCTCCAACCTTACCTTTTCGTCCGTCAAATTATGTGTTTTACTTGATATTGTATATCTTTGACTTGTAGCATTGCGAGTTTGTATGTCTAATTGCTAGTATTTTTAAAACAAAAACATTCCTTCAAAACTTACCAAAGCTCATAATATTATTGCAATGCTCTATTTTTTTATATCAATTGTACGCTCGGTGGTGCGTATTATTATTATTATTATACAATTTACAAGTTACAGTTTATACATCTAGGGGTATGAAAAATAGTTTACATCACTCTCTGAGACCTACTTAACATACACACAAAATTTCATGAAAATCGGTCCTGCCGTTTAGGTGGAGTTCGGTAGCAAATATTTTTCATATTGTGACACAAGATTTGTATATAATAGATATATTTTTACATTTTTTTTTTATCAGCAATGAAGTAATGCAGTTATATCTTTATTACATACTTCAATTTTAATTATTATTAAATATAAAATGACTATTAAAACTATTTTAGCGATTTTATGGATTAGCCCCTCAAGCTCCCCCCCCCCTTATTGTGGTGGCCTGATTTAGATTCTGTATGCGCTATACAACACTTCTCGCCACACCTATGATCATTTTCTACACATGATAACATTTTCAATTTTTGTTACTCTATCTTTTGAACTATTTACAGGCGTTTTCAATTGTTTTAGTTTTTTTCGTAGGGTCAAAAAGCTTGAACATTTAATACAAATATACAATGCTCTTCATAAATTTTTACAATAACAGTTAAAAAATTAAAAAATTAAAAAATACATAGTAATAATTTTTTATAAGCATTTTAAGTTCAAATTTTACAAAAATGTGCAAATTATTTTGTAGATAAAAATGTTATATTTTATATTTCAATCAAAATACTGTATATTAATGTGTCGATAAAAATACGTCAATACACTTGATATAGTTTTAACATACACATTTTCTCCGAGCATGTTCTTTTAATGCCCAAAATTTAAAAAAATCTGTAAATAAATAGTAAAGCACAGCGGTGGTACTGCAGCGAGTATATAATGTTGTTTTATCCTGTGAATGAGGTAACATATTTATCACCCCTTCCTCCACGTACGTGAATTTGGCCCCACCATGTTATGATAAAAACACCAAAATTTTGCAANCAAAAAAAAAATATAGTAAAATATTACTTGTACTTTGACTTACATATACCTCATGTAACATCAAAAGAAAATATTAATATATATCCAAATTATGGTTAAGTGTTTAAATCTATAAATTTAAATTAAAAAATATCATTTTTTCAAAACTTTTACTATGTAATCTACTTATTTTTTCAGTTATTGTCTGACCAGCTTTTGAAAATATTCGTTCACACGGGACAGATGTGGCCAAAATACAAGAACGTTTTTTGATGTGTCAATACATCAACAAATTTAATCGTCACAGATGAATCAGGATATTTATTTTTCAACTGACCACAATAATTAATTAGCACTTTTCTTTACATTACAACTTTGGATATTGAAACCGATTTTTCACTACTTATTTCAACAGTAATTTCCTTAAATCTCTTAAGAACATCACATGTATTTAAAATGATTTCCATTCAGATGCATTTAAATATACATCATAATTTGACTACACAGATAATAGAGGAGTATTTAAATGCAGAAATCGTTCAAACATCTCAGGAGTAAAATTCCACCTAGTTACCACATCTTGTATTACATTCAGAGGAGGGGAATCTACCAATTGTTCTTACCTGAGTTTTATTTTGGCTGCGGCTTGAGAGCTTCTTTTGAAATGGCCAACAATGCCCTTAACTTTGTCCCTGATCTCTTGCACTTCTTTGAGAGCATGTTGGACGACTAAATTCCAAGAATGTGTAAGACACCCTGTGTGTCTCCAATTGCATAAAAATAATCGCTCCAGCTATATTTGATGCATTATCGGACGTGCAAGCTGCAATTTTATTTTGTAAACCCCACTCAATAACCACCCATACTAGCTCATTTTTTAAATTTTCACTTGTATGTGACTCAGAATATTTATAGCATGACTATAAATATGTTTTAAGGGTACAGTCGTCATCAATAAAATGTACAGTCTCAGCTGTATGACTTTCATTTTTAACTGATGTCCAGCTATCAGTTGTCAAACTAACATAGTGATCATTAGAAGTGACATCGTTACTTACTTTTTCATAAACTTCATTATACATTACAGGTAGAAGTGATGTGGTAAATATTTTCCTAGATGGTAGTGTATAACCTGAGTTCAACATACTTATGAGTTTAATGAATTCTCTATCTTCCACAACACTGAATGAAAAATATTCTTTCACGATCATTTTTACCACTTTTTGATTAATGACTTTTCTGCGTGATGCACCAACAGGTTTTGGAATGTAACGAGTAATCAAGTTGGATTGAATTGGCCGTGCTATAGAATTTGAAGTAAAAGACGCTGCGTTAGTTCCAGAACTAGTTTGAACCAATCGAGATGCGTCGGATTGAAAATAATTTCATGGTTTCATGACAAAATTTCCCTGTCAAAATATCCTAGACAAAATAAAATACTATATGAAATATTATTACTGGCAGCTAACCATGTAACAATGTGGAAGTTCATAAATACATTAAAGCGAGAACAAGGCCAAAATGGAACAACAAATAGCTAGTGTACCTCAACGTACTCAAAAAAAAAAAAAAGGTGAAAATATAAAATTTTGGACCAGCGATTAGTTTCTGACGTCCGTGAATTTGGCCCCACCATGTTATGATAAAAACACTAAAATTTTGCAACATTTTGCAACTAATTTGCAACTTTAGGCAACCGGTAAAAAAAAATTTGCAACCTTATATTTTCGTCCTAATCACTAAACCAAAATTGGTGGGGCCAAATTCACGTGACCCCACCACATCGTCGTATCGACCTCGAACCTTTTTCATAATTTAGCAACTAATTTGCAACTTTAGGCAACCTGCGTGAAAAAAATTGCAACCTCGTGGTTACGCCGGAAACGAATCCCTAAGTTGGTGGGGCTAAATTCGCATAGCCCCACCACATCGTCGTATCGACCTTGAATTTTTAGGGCCAATATTTTAATTTTTTCGGAATTGATTTTATTTCATACTAATATATTATTTTAAATTATAATTATAGTACTACTATAGTTTCACTTTTGTAAACAAAGATTACCTGGTGATATAAAAAAAGGTACCATAGGTACTACCAGGTGCATATTGTAATATTTAGTAGGTACATTGTTGTATCTGATACGCAAATCATAATTAAACAAAACAAAATAAAATATAATAAAATATTTTAATAGGAGAATATTATTAAATAAAATAAAATAAAACAATTTTAAATAAACAAAACGAGTGACTTACAAGTTGTTTTCAAATTGAGCAATAAATGAAAAATAATATTCTAATTAAAAATAAAAGTTTTTTGAAAAAAGTTAAAATAGAAAAATGGTTATTAACAGAAAACTACTGTTTTATATAAACCACTATATGTGGGTTGACTTTGTTGTGAGCCTGTTTTGATTTGGAAATTTTTTTTTGTAGGTCATTGTGTAGTTCCCAATTTCCGTGTTTTCTTTTTATAACAGCTACATAATGGTCTAATCCATATGAAACTATGCCATAAAATGTATATCTAAAAACAAATAATAATTATTTTTAATAAGGATATTATAAATATATTTACTATCATTACCTGTCATAATTTAAACATATCTCTGTAGGGAATTCATTTAGTGAAAATTGCCGTGAATTTGCATATATTTCAGTTTCAATAAATAAATGTTGCTGGATGAATCGGGTAGATGTTAATGTTCCATCACAATTGTCTTCAGTACATGGATAAGAGATTGGTTGTATGTACTTATTTAAAGCTGTATTCATATTATTGAAGCCTCCGCAAAAATTTAATATTATTGTTGGGCTTGGTAAGTTTTTTTCAGCATTAATACAATTTATATTTGAGCACCTTAATTCTTCAATAGCCGATGGCACGTCTTTTAATAGTTTTGAAATAATATATGTAATGTTACATCTAGCGTCGATTAATTTTACATTAGTTATTCCATCAGATTCGTCAAAAATATTTTTTAAAATATGAAGTCTTTTCAAATACATTATTTTTGAACTTCCATGAATAGCCAAGTCTTTACAAAACTGGAGTAATTCATTTTTCTCTGTGTTAATAAATTGTTTATACTGGTTATTATCGATGTAAGCCATAGTTATAATGACTGCAATTGAGTCAAAAGGGCAAGTGTTATGCATGTTATGCAATAAATACCTTTGCTTTGAGATTTTTAGTGGCGTGGTAATATTTCCATTTATAAGCAGACTATTTAAATTTGAACGCGTTGTCTTTTGTGTCAATATATGTTCAATTTCTGGCACTACATCCATATATGTGGTCATCCGTAGTTTTTTTCTCTTAATGGGCTTTTTATTAATATTTATTTCGATTTCATCATTATCTCCCAATCCTCGCCAATTATCACAAATGCATCCATTTCATTTCTACCTTCTGTTATTTCTGATATTTCCGACACTTCTGAAGCACTACCTTCATCCAAATTTTCAAATAATGATCGTTTTATATTTTTTTCTGGTGATTTTTTATCTGCAGTTATATCGTCAAATGTATTTTTTATATGTTCGGTGCTTAAATCATGCCTTAATTGTTGACGTACGTAAAAATACGTACATGAAGTTGCCTCCCCCCTTTGTGCATTTTATTTGGACAAATTATAAACAATTGTAAAATAATTGTATGACCAATCCCAAATTTGTAAATCATCTGGAGCCTTAAGAATATTATAATATATTATTATATATTTTAAATTAACTATTTGTAAACAACATAATATTATAATTAGTAACTCAACAATATAGAATTATGACAATTCAAAAATGATGGGCTATTCAAAAACATTTTAATTATTATTAATATTTTGGATATTATGCTGTATGATCATATATTAACTACACATTTTAGTGGTATCATGACATATTGTGCTCACTGCTAATATGATAAACATTAAAACATGACAATTTATACAAATTTAAATACTGAACACGAAATTATTATTATAGTACTTAAATAAAATAATGGTTTGACGGACTACGGGAATATTTTATTTACGATAGTCACTAAGACATAACATAGTATTATAACACATAATTATTTCCTTTATACGCCACCAACCATCTACATTTGTATAACAGTCCCCCCCTATACCCTCCAACTATGTCTGTCGATAATGCTTATTATTAATATTTTAATTTAAATTATTTTATATTTATTAATATTAAATAACGAATATTTTAATTATTTAGGCTTTTTATTCTATAAAGATTATTTATTTATAAATTAGATTTTTTTTTAACTTTTATTAACTTACTAAATTTATCATTTCTTATTTTACCTTTTTTCTTGATAATATAATTTTTTTTTTTTAAATGTTATAATTTTTATATACAGGATTTTTATTAATACTTATTAACTTATTACCCTAAAATATTATTAATTGAATAAAAAGCCTAACATTTTTAAAAATGAAATATTAATTTTTGTGTTTTTGAGGGGAAGGAGTCTCGTGCGAATTTCGTTACTAGGCTTGCAAAGTCATACGAATTACGTGCTAAATATCTGCATAATTTTTTTTTAGATTTTCCATTGGGGGATGGAGGTTGGCCAAACGTACGTTACAAATTCCCGTTTTTCCGAGACGCTTTTGAAAACTACTGGAATTTTTTTACTTTTGACCCCCCCCCCCTCTCCATGAAGTACCAATTAGATTTATTTTCCTTCTAAAAGAGGGCCTGAAGTCAAAAATTAAAACACTATTACTATTCCAAAACGTGATGACAGACATAAAAATAAAAAAATAAAAATAGGTTACACAATGTAAAATCAATACATTCATCTTCTCTGTTCAAAATCTAAATCGAATTTACACTACTTTTAATAAATACTAAAAATTAAACATTGAATTTAAATATAAGTATTGTTTTTAGGTTAAAAACAACAGAGGTCGAAAGCCAGTATTAGACCATGATCATGTATATAACATTCTAGAAAATAATAAATTGAACCTTTTTGAGGATGGAGTATTGAAGCCTTATACAGATCATGTGTGGACTACTATCTAGACATACTATAAGACAGGATACACTTTCCATACATAATTGGCTTGCTCGATGGTTGAAATCAGGTATAAAAATTCCCGATCAAACAGTTTGTGATTATTCTACAGCTCTTTTAGGAGCTATTACAAGGGCATTTTGTAGTGGTTTAACTTTACGATGTTATGCAGAAAAGTGTTTTAGGGTTATAACGGGGCATCCAGAAAAATTACCTCAATGCTATATCCGTATTGATATAGCACATATGATAAAAATATTTTGCCGAAATAAGCATTTATCAGGTATTAAAAATAAACAGTTGAAACAGTTTTATATTAGAGGAATACGATTATTAATAACATCATGTAAAATTGATGAATTCAGGGAAATACTTATCGCACTTCTAACAACAATGATGAGCGAAACAAATGGGTTGGATGAAGCTAATAATGAAACACCATCAGAAGCAAGTAAAAATAATATTTTAAACTTAATAAAAGGTATTACTCTAAATGATATTAATGGTGAAGAAATAGAAGAAAATAAAGAAAATAATATTACCGAGAGTGATGATGAAGACGGAGAATCTGAAGGAATTACAGAATTTTTAAGAACAATTGAAGAAGAAAGTCTAAACATTTCAAAATTAATAGGAACAAGTTTATCGGGTTACTGGGCTCCCAACCTCGCAAAAGATATTTTACGTGTATGTAAAGACTTTCCATTATGGACAAATGTCATGAAAAAATCATTTAACTCAATTTATGATACTCCCACTTCAGCTTCAGTAGAGAGTGATTTTGGTGACTTAAAACGAAAAATACTTCGTTACGAAGTTCAAACAATGACCGCTGACAGATTTGTGATTAAGCATCTGAAAGCTATAGACAGCAACACTAAACTTTTCAGAAGTAAACAATTAAGGCATGATTTAAGCACCGAACATATAAAAAATACATTTGACGATATAACTGCAGATAAAAAATCACCAGAAAAAAATATAAAACGATCATTATTTGAAAATTTGGATGAAGGTAGTGCTTCAGAAGTGTCGGAAATATCAGAAATATCAGAAGGTAGAAATGAAATGGATGCATTTGTGATAATTGGCGAGGATTGGGAGATATTGATGAAATCGAAATAAATATTAATAAAAAGCCCATTAAGAGAAAAAAACTACGGATGACCACATATATGGATGTAGTGCCAGAAATTGAACATATATTGACACAAAAGACAACGCGTTCAAATTTAAATAGTCTGCTTATAAATGGAAATATTACCACGCCACTAAAAATCTCAAAGCAAAGGTATTTATTGCATAACACTTGCCCTTTTGACTCAATTGCAGTCATTATAACTATGGCTTACATCGATAATAACCAGTATAAACAATTTATTAACACAGAGAAAAATGAATTACTCCAGTTTTGTAAAGACTTGGCTATTCATGGAAGTTCAAAAATAATGTATTTGAAAAGACTTCATATTTTAAAAAATATTTTTGACGAATCTGATGGAATAACTAATGTAAAATTAATCGACGCTAGATGTAACATTACATATATTATTTCAAAACTATTAAAAGATGTGCCATCGGCTATTGAAGAATTAAGGTGCTCAAATATAAATTGTATTAATGCTGAAAAAAACTTACCAAGCCCAACAATAATATTAAATTTTTGCGGAGGCTTCAATAATATGAATACAGCTTTAAATAAGTACATACAACCAATCTCTTATCCATGTACTGAAGACAATTGTGATGGAACATTGACATCTACCCGATTCATCCAGCAACATTTATTTATTGAAACTGAAATATATGCAAATTCACGGCAATTTTCACTAAATGAATTCCCTACAGAGATATGTTTAAATTATGACAGGTAATGATAGTAAATATATTTATAATATCCTTATTAAAAATAATTATTATTTGTTTTTAGATATACATTTTATGGCATAGTTTCATATGGATTAGACCATTATGTAGCTGTTATAAAAAGAAAACACGGAAATTGGGAACTACACAATGACCTACAAAAAAAAATTTCCAAATCAAAACAGGCTCACAACAAAGTCAACCCACATATAGTGGTTTATATAAAACAGTAGTTTTCTGTTAATAACCATTTTTTTATTTTAAATTTTTTCAAAAAACTTTTATTTTTAACTAGAATATTATTTTTCATTTATTGCTCAATTTGAAAACAACTTGTAAGTCACTCGTTTTGTTTATTTAAAATTGTTTTATTTTATTATATTTAATAATATTCTCCTATTAAAATATTTAATTATATTTTATTTTGTTTTGTTTAATTATGATTTGCGTATCAGATACAACAATGTACCTACTAAATATTACAATATGCACCTGGTAGTACCTATGGTACCTTTTTTTATATCACCAGGTAATCTTTATTTACAAAAGTGAAACTATAGTAGTACTATAATTATAATTTAAAATAATATATTAGTATGAAATAAAATCAATTCCGAAAAAATTAAAATATTGGCCCTAAAAATTCAAGGTCGATACGACGATGTGGTGGGGCTATGCGAATTTAGCCCCACCAACTTAGGGATTCGTTTCCGGCGTAACCACGAGGTTGCAATTTTTTTCACGCAGGTTGCCTAAAGTTGCAAATTAGTTGCTAAATTATGAAAAAGGTTCGAGGTCGATACGACGATGTGGTGGGGTCACGTGAATTTGGCCCCACCAATTTTGGTTTAGTGATTAGGACGAAAATATAAGGTTGCAAATTTTTTTTTACCGGTTGCCTAAAGTTGCAAATTAGTTGCAAAATGTTGCAAAATTTTAGTGTTTTTATCATAACATGGTGGGGCCAAATTCACGTACGTTAGTTTCTGTTGTAAGAAGTTATGATGGAACTAATAACAATAAATATCTTCTGGGCTTCCCAGTGGTTAAAGCTCCCAGCAGAATTCGCAGCCAGATATAAAAATATTGTTCCTTCAATCCCTCATAAAACCTGGTTCAACAACCTCCCCCTATCAAGAAAATCCATAGTTCAGTTTAATCGCCTTCGTTCAGGTCACACACTTCTACCTGCCCATGCATACAAATTGGATTTAAATGACGTCCCTTTCTGCACCTTACATTTAACAGAATATCTCACATTCTTTTCGAGTGTCCTTGTACTTAAAACGCACTATCTTGTTTAACTCCTTAAAAGCTTTTAATATTACCCATAACCTTTTCTCTATTCTTAACTCTATATCTGTAATAGTCATGGCTCAAATCTTAGCTTTTATTTCGGAGGCTGGCTTTTGTATATAATTTTGTTCTTCTATTTTTTTTCTTTCTCTTTTATGTACTCTTTGGAAAAAATTTTTTTTTTTGTATTATGTAATAGGTGTTGTAAATTGTTTTTATCTATATTGTTTTCATAATAACTATAGAGCTATAATTGTACATACAAGAAGCTAATAAAAATAAATAAATATTTAAAATCAATAGCATATAACTTAGTATTATCATAAGTAGGTACCTATAATAATTTTTAACGAAAAACATACCATTTAAATATTTTTTTAAACATTTTTTAGCTAATTTTTTTGTATTCCATAACTGTATTAATATCCTTATGTAACTTGTATAAAAAGGTTTAAATTTTGAACTAATAGTTACGCTGGATATTTTGACCAGGAATTTATAAATGGGATATTTTGGCATGGAATATTTTTGCAGGAATATTTTGGCGTACTACCTTAGGATATATATTTTCAGTTACCTATATTTTATTTTTATTTACATAATATAAAATATGCATATTAGGCATGAAAGCATTTTAACTGTTTAAAAAAAATATAAAGTATTCTCACTTGTTCACGGTGTGTGGTTTTTAGCAGATACTTTATGTTTCTACAGCCGCCAAGCACTAGATTTATACATTAAATTTTAATAATTAATATTACTATGTAAGCAAAAGAAGCTACTAACAATAGATTAATGAACATACATTAAGTAGGTAATTACTAATAATTAATAATTGGGTTAAAAATAAAAAATCTAAATACATACTTGTAATAAATGAATCACCAAGCTACATTTATAATATTCCTTTCAAAACAGTATATTCTGTCAAATCATGCTGAACTGGTTCTGATGTAATGACACTATACTTACTAGGAATTGTAAAGAGTAAAACAAAAAAAAAATTGTTTTACATAATTTATGCTTGAAACAGGCCAGATACTTATTTTACTGAGATTTATATAGCATTTTAATACAGTATCTATATTTAATATTTAAGTTGAATGAAATGTAAATAAAAAAAACATAATATTTGGTAGATAAAATCTTTTATTAAAATTTAAGAAAATAATGTAAACAACTATTTAACAGTAATTAACGAATAATTAGGTTCAGTTAGTGTTCCCTTTCTTGCCTTTTTCATAGCAAAATCATCAATGACAGCATCCAAGTTGGTGTTTTTAGCCAGTTCTTTTTCCACTGCCAAGACTCCTAGACTTGATAGCCTGTTTTGATCCATGGTTGCACTTAAAACATTTTTTACTCTCTTTAATACAGAGAAAGAGCGTTCTGCTCCTGCTACCGTAGCTGGAATTGTGATAAATATTCTGAAAGCCACAGTAAGGTTAGGAACACTAAAACCTTCAGAATCCACAGGAAAGCTATCTCGATTTGAAATATGGGGATACTTCATGTCACGATCTATGTCAAAAATGGGATCACTAACATCAAAATATTTATATAATGGCTGTAGCCGCGGCAAAGAAACCGATTTTTCAGTAGCATTATCGGTTTTAGTTATTATATCCTCATTTGTATGAATAACTGTACTTAAATTAGTGCTACTACTATCAATTATTATTACATTGTTACCCTTACCTTCTAATTCACTTGGTACTGGACTTGATTTCACAAAATACCGTGTAGGTAACTCAGTCGATGCTGTGGAAGGTTTAAAATATTGCCCGAGTGATAAATGTCCTTTTTTTGCTTCATTGTTTCGGTCATCCTTTTCTTTTCTTTTTTGTGCACCAGATTTGTGTTTATAACTCATTATAATAAAATTATATAACTAGGTACTCAAATATATACTAGCAAAACACAAAATTACACACGATTCGTATTCCGTAATATCAAAATTATAAAAGGAAGCAAAAACGATAATTTCGGAACTCGATGTATATTATGTAAATGCATCATTACAACTAATACGTGGATATTTGATCGAACATATTATCTGATACATTGTGCTTCTATTATTAAATAAGCAGTCGGTCAATATACATGAATTACCATTGACAAATATAATAACGTTCTTCAGAGACGTAATTAGGAATTTAAGACTATATTATATATATTAACCATATTATTAATAGCACACACTATATAAAAACCAACTACGCGATTATACCGATCTAACCCGCATTGAATGCGTGTTTTTTTGGTTATCTATGTGACTATGTGCGTTCTATGTTTCATATTATGTACAATATAGTAGTTATATATTATAGATAGTTGTTTAATTTTGAGCAAACGGATGATAATGGCCCGGGTATATAGGGCCTGTGCGGCTGTGCCTAAATACGCATATGACAACGGGCCCCTCTAGAGGTCCGTAATAACTCTGTAAACACTGGAAACTATAAATAATGATTAAAAAAATAATATTTAAATAATACTTGAATTAACCTACAGTTAATAAACTTATCAGATATCAGACACAACACGATAATTTAAGTTTGTTAGTCCCTGGACTTATTTCATTACTTAAAAAATGACTTGAACAAACACGTTTTTTCTATAAGTTATGGATGGATAGAGAGACTTCAGATTGCCACCAATGATTTCTACAAAAATATCAAAAACCTGTTTATTTCTGTTGGGATTTGAAAATCGGTGTAATGATGTGCCGAAATCTATTATTTTTATTATCAGGTACTGGTACTAATTCTTGTGAAAACGGTCTATAAAATGATCAGATATCTATATATATAAAACTGAAATCAAGCAAAAGAGGAAATCTTTGTAACAAGTTTGGCTTCGAAACTTCTTATCCCATTGTCATGCAGTTTTAATTAAGTTAGTTAATAATTAATTAGGATTTGGGTAAGTTGTTAATTTTGAAGGAATTTTTTTTTTATTGGTCACATTATGCCCAAGAAAAGGAAATCAAACCTTGGCCGCTCCACAAATAGTGCCAAAAGGATGCGCTTATCTATGAACAATCATTCGCAAATGCAAGATCAAAATATGGTTGACGATAACGACAACAGCCATAATGCTAATAACAATAACTAATAACAATAACAAAAATAATCATAATAATCAAAATGAGCCTCTAGCCCCATGGCGCCAATGCTTTATGTCCGCCTTCAATTATAATAAATCAATTGATTATAGAAATGATTCTTACGTTTCGATAGGAAATATGAATATCAAGTGCAATTTCTGTCGTGCAAATAATGGCCTAAAGAACCGCCAGGTCTCTGCAGTTCAGGAGGAAAAGTTTTATTGGCAGAAATTGCTGATCCACCGGAACCATTAAAAAGTCCTTTGAATCATTCTCATCGAGATTCTAAACATTTATTTGATATGATTCGTGTTTACGATTCTGCTTTCCAAATGACGTCATTCGATGTCAATGAAATCAGACATGGAGATTTTATGCCTACATTTAAAGTTCATGGTCAAGTCTATCTATCATTTAGTTGGATCTCTTTTCCCACACAACCCTGACGAACCTACATTTTTGCAAATATATTTCATGGGTGATTCGGTAAGCGAAGTTCAATGGCGAATGTTGATAGCCCCAAATACTTACAGAGAATTAATATACGACTTGCAATATTTGTTACATTGTCACAATCCTTAAGTGCGCAGCTTCAAGAGTGCTTTTGATGCAATGCCATCAAATAAAGAAAATTTTCAAGTCATTATCAGAGCTGACCGTGCGCCACAGACAGAACACAAAGGTCGTTATAATGCACCTCAAGTTGATGAGGTAGCCATATTAATTGTTGGACAAGAATTTACAAAAAGGGATATCGTTTTGCGAGCACGAGATAACACTCTAAAACGTGTAAGTGAAATACACCGGTCTTACGATGCACTGCAGTACCCTTTGATAGAATATACGTGACAAATATGCGCGTACATTTGGGTGGTGATAATAATGCAACACAATTTTCAAGAACTCTTTTGGATATAGGAACCAACATTTGCAACTAGCGTCACTGGACAAGACGAATTAATAGCTAATGTTTACCCGCAACTAATTTCAGAGAAACCGGATGATTGGTTACGCGAACGAGCGATCTTAGCACCTAAAAACGATTCTGTTACAAGTATAAATAATAAAATTCTATCAACATTTCAGGCCCATCAACAAACTTATATTTCTATTGATAATCTGACTGATCAAGATAATGCTATTGATATTCCAAATGAATTTTTGAACTATTTGAATCCATTAGGACTTCCTCTGCATAAACTGGACTTGAAAATTGGGGCTCCAATAATACTTATGAGGAATTTAAATGTACCGAAATTATGCAATGGTACTAGATTACAGATAGTAACTACGCAGAGGAACGTGATTGAAGCTAAAATTCTTTCCAGCTCAGCCCAAGGTTAAGTTGTTTTCATTCCCAGGATACCGATGATTACTAATGAATCCCCTTTCGAATTTAAACGAGTACAATTTCCTATAAAGCTTTGTTTTGCTATGTCTATCAATAAGACACAGGGACAGACACTGAAGGTTTCAGGCCTTGACATCACGAATCCCTGTTTTACCCATGGACAATTTTATGTTGCTTGCTCCCGTGTCAGCTCGGCAAAAAATCTTATGTGTATGCGCTTTACCAAAGATAATTATAAATATTGTCTTACAAAGAAGTATTATTACTCTTATAGAAATATTTACAGAGATAATATATAAATTAATAAACACAAAAGGTGCAATATAAGAAAATAGTAGTTTTTTCATCCTCATTTTTTTTTATATGAAATAGTTGAATACCTACCGGGCTAAGCCGGGTAAACCAGTTATTATACTATACAATAAGTAATATGGTTTTTGATTTACAAAAATTGAACGGCTTCATGGAAGGGGGTGTCCAAACAACACTACTTCAATTCTAGACTGATATGGCTACACTTAAAAATATTATATAATTTACACTTAAGAGGGCATTGCTTTCACAGCGTGTCTTACACCTAAAAGGAGTTTTTCCCGGGCAACGCCGGGTAATTCAGCTAGTCTATCTATAAACTAGGTCAATACATTAATCCTGTGAAGTTGAACCGTGCACAACATAAAATTGTTTAAAAAGCTTAGGACACGATTTAAAAGTTCCATCTAAAATCCAAAATTGTGAATTCTTTAAATAATTACAATTTTCAATTGTTGTGAAAATCATGGTATAATCATCATTTCGTTTAACAGTTTTAATTAAAAATTTCTTTCCACTCAATGTATCAACAGATAAATCATTAATATCAGAAATATGGTTTGGCTCTTTTTAATGAAACGCAATTGGTTGTCGACAATTTATTTTTATTTATATGTGATGTTCTGACCCAATTGGCTCATCATCTGATTTTGATACTATATTCATATTTTGTAATATAACAAGATTTTCTTTTGAGGAATTACCTCCGTTATACTCGTGATACAGAGTGTACATTTAAAATGTTTCTGGGGATTACAAACTGAAGGGTGGGAATCGGAACATTTTAACTCACAGTATCGGCTCTGCTCGAATGGCGGCGTGCTGTGATCATTCTCGAAGCTTGGACGGACAGTATTGGCTCTGCTCGGACGGCGGCGTGCTGTGGTCACTCTCGAAGCTTGGACGGACAGTATTGGCTCTGCTCGGACGGCGGCGTGCTGTGGTCACTTTCGAAGCTTGGACGGACAGTATTGGCTCTGCTCGGACGGCGGCGTGCTGTAGTCACTCTGGAGGCTTGGACGGCGTAGGGGGGGGGGCCGGTACAGACTATTTGAGTATCCGTGTATAACGATATTGCTATCGTCCGGCTTACTCAGTCTGAGAGGGCAGTGCTGGATATAGTTCGGAAATCGATGTCCGTGTATAACGATAGTATCTATCGTCCGGCTCACCGATAACCTCACTCAGCGGGGAGAATGTCATCTTCTGCACTGTTTCTGACCTATACTTCTAGTATTCCTGACCCTCAGGTGGTATGTGAAGCCATAAACCGTTTTTTGAATATTAGGGTAAGTTGTACGTAACTTAAAACCCATTAAAATTCAGTTTCCGATAGTTTACGGTGTTCCGATTCTAAGGACATCTTTAAAAGGGTTTTAAGTTACGGGGTTCCATCTCAAAACCATTTTACCCTCTTGGGCGGCGGGTCGTCGCAACGGAGATTGAGATTTGCGCTCTCTGTGAGACGATGTGTCCCTATTCCGCAGTACAGCTGCGACATTGCTACACGAGAGCGCGTGGTAGTGTTACTTGTGTGAGGACCGGTTGTTGGTAACGAGAGTGCGCCACAGGTATGGGGCGTCCGGTTTTGTCTCGTTACATCTTTCATATTTGTTTTTCTTTGTCTTTTTTACATTCAATTATCTGCGAAATTGGGCCATGACAGTGATCGGAAATACTAAACGGCTTACCCTTATCATCGGATATGTGTGTGTTGGCAATCATAGTAGTTTGGAACTTAGCTGCACAGTCGTGACATCTCCAATAATAGACATTTTTGCCATCAATTTTACGATTATAAATTTTATTGAAAACGTATAAAAACCCGTTTACCTCTAACATATCATGTTTTTGATGAGTCGATTTCATTAACGTCAATTTAATATTAGAAATTGTATTTTGCATTTCGGCCAACAATTTATAAAATGCTATGTAACTCTACGTAGGTATTTGGTACCCAATGTACGGCACTAGACTAAGACTGCTTTTTGATATTTCTCGTATTCGACTATATATGAAATAATCATATATTATATCAATATAGAACCATAATTCTACGATAATTATTAAACGATAATATCTTACGATAATAGTGGGCAATATCAATAAAACAGAAACTTGATAACGATTGATAGTAACAAAGTATTTTATTTATAAATATTATTATTTTGATATTTCCCGTCTCGTATCGTAAATTCTATTACGAAAAAAGACAGTATTTTATTTAAAAACTCTGTATTTATTTCTTTTATTTTCTAAAACACTATTTAATATTTTTCTAAAACACAGATTTTCTAAAAGTTTCATATTCTAAAATATAGATTTTCTAAATCTTGTCATTCTAAAACTTGATTTTCGAAAACATGCACCCAAATCCCAAATTTCATATCATTGTCATCAATCTCTACAATACTCAAAAATTAATTTAAAAACAATGTTGTAGGTATGTTTAGCTAGGACAAATTATATAAAATTAAGCTTACCTGAATTTACAGGTTATAGTTTTACTTTTTAGAGCTTTTTAAATAATAATAGGATTCAAGTATCTTCTGCAGGTTTTCTCTATCTTTAAAATGAATGTATTAGATTATTTTAAATGTCCAACTAACTAAAATTTTCAAAGTTAATTTAATATTTTCTAATCAAAATACAAACTTAGGAACCTACTGTATTTTTGAATATAAATTGTAATAAATAAATAAATAAAAATCTATTTGCCAAATCGACGGTTACAAGGAAAAAGGGCGTAAACGACATTTTCGTAATTTTATAGAAGCCAAAATAAAAATACAATACATTTTTCTGTCTTATTCTATTGACATATAACTTACGAGTATAATTCTTGTATCAATCTATTAATTGATCATGTTTCTAGTGTATTATACTTATAACTATTAAATGTACTGATAATTACGGTAAAAATTACCTGATTACCGACAATATGGCGCTTACACCCATTATTTCTCAACTTACCTGGTCATTGTTGGTTACGCCTAAACTCATAAACGTATGATTTAATATTAATAATTTAGTAAAAAATACTCAAAATAAAATTATATAACGTATAATTTCATAATCACATAAAAAATAAAACAGTAAAATATTCCTTTAAATAAAATAAAATAAAATAACTCTTTTTAAAAACAAATCGATTTAATTATAATAGGTAGTACCTGACCAACTAATTAATAATACTTAATGATAAAAAATATGAGTAAATAAAATTTGATAATTTATTATTCTTATTTTACACTGACAGTTTCATCTTCCACGTCAGTTTCTTGTAAACAGTCTTGGATATGTGTACTATTTCTCATGTGCAGATACTCCTCGTGAAATTCGTTTGGAATAATGCCAGATGTACACAATTTAATAAGATCATTATATTTTTCTTTCGAGATTGGAATGGTTTCTTTATATTACTTTTTTGCAATGACCTCAGCAGTGGACCGAGATACTTTCTTGTTCCGACCGTCCTTAAGTTTAACTATTTTTGGTTGACAATCAGGATTATATGAAAAATATGCATAGATATTTATGGAATTCAAATTATCATCTTCACTACCTAAATTCAAACGTGAAAAAACAAAGTAACGAACTTTTGAAATTTTAATGATATTACCAGGGACATCTTTTAAAACTTTAGGCAGTATATTACTATTATCTGCTTCAC
Organism: Myzus persicae; assembly: GCF_001856785.1. NCBI lineage: Eukaryota > Metazoa > Arthropoda > Insecta > Hemiptera > Aphididae > Myzus > Myzus persicae. The sequence continues at coordinate 5,342 of NW_019100678.1, read as the reverse complement.
ATTTCCAATCGTAAAAATCTGAATATGCAATTTGTTTTACCTCTATAGGTTTAGAATTAATACGTGCATTTCTAATAAGTGTAGCCCATTCACTTGAAGCCCAAACCGTTTTGTCCTTAACAAAACGCTCGATTGATGCATGCACTGAATCTACCGGCATGTAAGTGTGGCCCGGCAAAAGAAAAACGATTTTTATCTCTTTAATGTACGTGAATTGATTTTTAAGTGATTTTAAAATCATAGCTAACATGGCGCGATTTTTATTTTGGCCGGTGCACGAGTCACAATATAAAATTCATATATTTTTTTAGTATCAATATCGGTTAAATAGTTGTATATACATGTCACAATTTCATTACATCCTCTTTTTCCGTTTATTTCTCCCCATAAATAAGCATAAGTATTTTGCGTTCCCGACTCATAAATGGTGCAATTGTAAGAACTGAACTTTCTACTGTAGTACAAATTCATATTTTGACCTAATGGGCTACTCAATACTTTCTGCAAATCAAAAATCGAGCATAAAAACTCCCTCCACACTTTGAAATCTGTTGATCAAACAAAAACATTGACTTACATTCTTCTTTTTCATACAAATGAAGCTGATTTTTTATATCTTCGGATTCATTCAGTTTTCTACTCATAATAATATTTTCAACTTTAAGTTCGTAGAAGTAAGCATTTCTATATTTAAAAAAAAAGGGGTTGGATGAAAAAGTATAAAATGTGTGTAGGTACATGAAGATTCAAATTTTTTTTTGTTTATTAGAAGAGGTACGCTAAAATACTTTTTTTTATAAGAAGAGATCTCCTTATTCCAATTCGAGCATATAGATATAAATTAAACAGTTGTATATTCCTAAACATTACCTGATAAATAAGTTCATTTCATGTATAAATTCTACATCTTTGACGTCCTTAATAATTTCAATAGCATCAGCATTACCGTAATGTTCATCTGCTCCATTATTATGACTTTTAGATCTTTTAGGTTTTTTTTTCAGTAGTTTTGATTTAATTTTTCTTCTTTTTTGGCAAATGTATTTTTTTTCCAGTGTTTTTTTCAAAAAACGTTTACCAATCTTTCCTACAATAAAAGGTAAAGTGTGTTTATTATTAAATATTATTTTGTCATAAATTACTGTAATAGAGTGTAGACTTAATGTTTACCTGGGCTAGTGTGTGCTATGTGTTTCTTAACGGCTCTTAAATATTCCTCTGAATTATAACTAACTACAGCGGCATGTACTCTTGTAGAATAGGAACTTTTTTGAGTAAAATTAATCCTCTTTCCTCCTAAAAATTTATTTATAACACTATTTAGCTGTTCACAAGCATTGTTATCAACATCCATTATTAAACTATTCGTATTGTTTGTTAATCGGGACACAATTGTATCGATGTCTTGTGAAATATTTTTATATTTTTTTTTCTCTCTGGAGATATATTTTGTACAACACCAGACTTTTTGCAAAAATATTTTGAGCACTTGGCATGATTTTCAAAAATCCGATGGTTTGGTGCATTACCTATATCAAATCTAAGACCTAAATTTTTATAAAAAAAACAACAAAAACAAACGATAATATTAATATTTGTATTTGTCTTTTACATTTTGAAATTACCTGCAATTTTTTCATTCAGCGGCTTTTCCTCTAATTTTCGAAAATGTATTGCACACGTAACATCTGTTCTCATCCTTAAAATATTTTTTGATATTTTTCTCCTAATTTCAATAGGATAATCAGATTTTCTTGATAATATCATGAGTTTTTGGCAGTAATTACGAAGTAAATGGTTCCTACATTCAACTTTCTGCACTCTACACTGCGGCCCATAGGGTAGTATATTATTTAACCGTTTAGTAACGCTGCTGTCCCCATCACCTATTTATATAAATTTATGTTATCACTTATATCACCCACCATTATTTAGTATTATTAAATAATACATATATTTATATTGTAAAATATGTACAATATGTGATTACTAATAACTATATCTTACCGATTAATTTAGTATATTTTACCCCATGTGTTTCTACACTTTTTCGAAAACCCTCTGCGATGGCATCAGCTTCAATGCTGGTCGCCCCTTCCTTCCAATTTAAAAAGCAAACGTGTGCTGAAACATCGAGTTTTTTATTGTATGCTCTTTCACAGACAACACAATATCTATTTCGTATGCCAACGAATAATACCTTTTTAGTATTAAAACCTATTATACTTGCCTAAATGAAATATTAAAATATTAGCCCAGGAAAAAAAACAGATTTAAAAACATTAACTTACTACCCGGAAAGGGCATCATACTTGGTTCGATAACTTCTTTTGGACCATTGTCCATCAGCCACAACAGTAATACAAGGTATGCCATCGGCATCTACATTACCTACAAGGTTAAGTACATTTTTATCTATGTAACTATTTATTTGAATAAACATGAATAAATATTTAAAATATTTAAAGCATAAAATGTTCTAGACATCTACTGCATAAACTAGGTATTTTATATTTGGTCATTATAAATAAATATACATTTAATATACTTATTAAAATATCTAATGCTTTAAATATTTAAAACTTCGAAATTCGTCACGCAACCAAGAAAAGCTATAGTTGCAAAGCAATTATACATGCATTTGTTCAAAAATAATCGAAAATAGCATATAGCACCTATAAGTACTTTTGATTAAATCATAATTCCTTTATGCTTTGATTATACCTGATTCAATAGCTATTTTTTTTTCTTCTTCACCCGCCTTTTGCATTTCAAACCAAGCAATGTTCTTAATTTCTGTCTCCAGAGTAGTTTCTATACTAGTATACGTTTTGGAATTCATAGGAAATATTTCTATTCCAGATAAAAATTCGTTTAATTGTGTATATCCTATTCCTATAGGTAGAATAAAATTAACAATAAATATTAAATTATATATAGATAATATTAAAAATTTAAATTTAAATTAATATTATTTAATATATAATATTTAATAATTTTTACCAATTGCTACTGTACTATTAACAAGAGATTTATTAATTGACCAATTAGTCTTCGGAGATTCTTTCACTGAACATATTTTTTTTTTTATATTGCACATTCTACACTTGAACCAAAATTCCGAGTAACATCCTCGTCGATCTTCTGATACAAAATACATATCATTAAAGGTACACCCAAATCCTCCATCATGTTTATTATTTTGTATTTGTTCAAAAAGGTAAGATACATCGACAATTCTTTTGCCGGTTATTTCATTACACGTTTCACTGTAATTTTACAAAATATTTTGGTTTTATAATTAATATTTTAAATTTTGATATTAGGTATAAGTCGAATGTGGTCGAGTGATTAACTTACGTGTTTGTAAAATCATCAGTTTGTGTGTCAATAGTAGACAACTCTGGCAACTCGTCATTATTACTTACTATAGTATTTATGGTTAAATTATGCCTAATAATAGTAATAATATAAATTATTTTATAATTATTAAAACAATATTTAAATTGTATAAATAGGTATACTTTGTGAAATTAGAAACCGAAGTTGAGTGATTATCATAAGGAATGCATATTCGATTTCCCTTGAAATCTGTAGAGTTTGGCAGGGTATTTTCGTCGTAAAGAAAATTTATTCCAGACATATCAATGTCATTTGTAGGTATTTCGACGCTAACAAAATATTTATGTATTTTTTAGGTGAAATAACATTAACGTATATAATATTATTAATTAAAAAAAAATTATTTTTAAGCTCATACAAACTTACATTGATGGATTGATAGAAACTAAAGGGCTTGATGTATTTTGTTTTTCTGCATCAGTCAAAACACTCGAAATATGTTCTGGACTGCTATAATTATTTAATATTGACGTATTTGTTTGTACCTCATCGTCTACTGAGTCTATTATAATGTCATCCGATACCTGATTTTTTAGGCTATAAAAAATGTACGTATGTAAAATATTTTTAATTATAATTTTAAATTCTGAACGTAGCTGCAATGAAAGTAGTGTTTTTTTCTGTCTGTTTTTATGGAGTGGTATAAATGCTCCGATTTTCGACTTTATCATATTTTCTGCTAGAAAAGTGAATCTAATTGGTACATTAGAGAGGTTGATTCCCTGTAGTTTTCAAAAAAATTCGAACTTTGCTCAAAAAAAAAATTGTGTCTATGTACCTATTTTAAATATTTTTCAACTGCTATTGTAACAATATATCAGGAGCCTTTTATTACATTTTCATACATTTTGGCCCACCAAATAAAATTTTATTGATATTTATAGAAAAAAAAATTAATTCAATTTGAAATTGTAAGCTAAAATTAAGTCAAAATCTTTTCAAAATGTTATGGTTTATAGGAAATGAGAATATAAACATTCAGCAAAATTTTCTTGCATCTACTGCAGTTATTCGATTTTGAATTACAACAAAATAAGAAAATCACTACCTACATGAGAAATCGAGTGAATAGCCAAATATATGAACTTCAAACGCTCCTAAAAATTTATTTTGGCTTCTTATTAGATATATTTTTTTTTATAAAAGTAGACAAACTTATGATAAATCTTGAATTACATTTTCAAATCTTAGATTTAAATAGACAATTTTTTTATGAATTTCTAACTTAAAATAATTTACAAATTTTCGTCATTTTTACGTATTTCTGATCGTAATAGGTTAGGTTAGGAAGTTGAAAATCGAAGCATTTCTAATACCCCAAAACGTCATCACGTCATCACAGAAACAAAAAAAAAACAAAAAAAAACACACATCATTGTAAAATCAATACATTCTTCGCTCCGCTCAGATTCTAAAATCAATATTATATTCATTGATCCGCTCAAAATATAAAATATTATATATAAATATTGGATAAATAATATACGTATTACTTGGGTACCTACCCATAATGGATTTTAATTTTAGATACTGAATTAGTAGTTTAATGTCTATTGTGTATAGGTAGTAACTAGTAGGTACTTACCTTCTCTTAGCACTAAGTTTTTTCATCCGAGATGCTAAACTTTTCGGTTTGTAAACATGTCTTACAGAAGTATATGGTCGACTTTTTTTTGAACCATTCATCATAATAATATAATACTAGACGTTTGGGTACTTTTTCTTTATAGAAAACCAAAGTGTACTAACCTAACGCAATTCTTCGATCGATCACGACAAATGACAATCAAAATATCAAATTATAATCTATAACATTCACATTTTATAATTCCCACCACACTGTAGTTATAATAATAATTTTATTGTATATTGAATAGCTCATTATTTCTTATATTATGGTTTTATTTTACACCCATGACCAAATTATTATTAGCGTTCGA
>NW_019100677.1:3910-34326 GCF_001856785.1 Myzus persicae | reverse complement strand
TAATACACTTTTTATCATAATTTTATTTTTTTGATTCTTAAAATTCAATTGCCCGCGGGCGCCCATGCCTCCCTTCACATTTTTATATTGAAAATTAAACTCTAGTTCAATTATTTCAAAACCGGTTTTTAATTTTCGATGGTTTTTTAGTGCCACATAAACATTCATTACTTCATTAGCTTATTATTGTAAATAAAACTATGTGTTTAGGAATAGTGATATTGTAGACTGCAGTCTTTTATATTTATTTTTAATACACATTTTTTGATATTTTTTTTTATTTTGATTCTTAAAATTCATTTGCCCGCGGCGCCCATGCCCCCTACACAAATTTATTATTAAATTTGAAACCTATCAAATTTCTAAATAATTTTTTTTTATTTTGATAACCACTTAGTATCTTATAAATATTCATTTTTTCATGATCTAATTATTGTAAATAAAGCATTGAGTTTAGGGATACTGATATTATAGACTGCAGTCTTTAAGATTTGTTTTTAATACACTTTTTTTCATAATTTTTTTTTTTTGATTCTTAAAATTCAATTGCCCGCGGGCGCCCATGCCCCCCTTCCCAATTTTTTTTTAAAATTTGAAACCTATCAAATTTATAAATAATTTTTTTTATTTTAAATCTTAAAAATCATTTGCCTGCGGGCGCCCATGCCTCCCTACACATTTTTTTTTCTACAATTTAACTCTAGTTTTTTATATTCAAAACCGTTTTTTAATTTTTGAAGGTCTTTTAGTGCTACATAAACATTCATTATTTCATTAGCTTATTATTGTAAATAAAACTATGCGTTTAGGAATAGTGATATTGTAGACTGCAGTCTTTTATATTTATTTTTAATACACATTTTTTTATATTTTTTTTTATTTTGATTCTTAAAATTCATTTGCCCGCGGGCGCCCATGCCTCCCTTCTTATTTTTTTTTCTACAATTTAACTCTACTTCAATTATTTAAAAACATTTTTAGAATTTTGATAACCACTTAGTATCTTATAAATATTCATTTTTTCATGATCTAATTATTGTAAATAAAGCATTGAGTTTAGGGATACTGATATTATAGAGTGCAGTCTTTAAGATTTGTTTTTAATACACTTTTTTTCATAATTTTTTATTTTTGATTCTTAAAAATCATTTGCCTCCGGGCGCCCATGCCTCCCTACACATTTTTGTTTCTACAATTTAACTCTAGTTTTTTATATTCAAAACCGTTTTTTAATTTTTGATGGTCTTTTAGTGCCACATAAACATTCATTATTTCATTAGCTTATTATTGTAAATAAAACTATGTGTTTAGGAATAGTGATATTATAGATTGCAGTCTTTAAGATTTGTTTGTAATACACTTTTGTTCATATTTTTTTTTTTTTGATTCTTAAAAATCATTTGCCTGCGGGCGCACATGCCTCCCTTCACATTTTTTTTTCTATATTTTAACTCTACTTCAATTATTTAAAAACATTTTTAGAATTTTGATAACCACTTAGTGCCTTATAAATATTCATTTTTTCATGATCTAATAATTATTGTAAATAAAGCATTGAGTTTAGGAATACTGATATTATAGACTGCAGTCTTTAAGATTTGTTTTTAATACACTTTTTTTCATATTTTTTTATTTTTGATTCTTACAATTCATTTGCCCGCGGGCGCCAATACCTCCCTTCAAATTTTTTTTTTAAATATATACTTAATCATTTTTTTAAAAATTTTTTTTATTTGTTTCTTTAAATAAATTTGCCTGCGGGCGCCCATGCCTCCCTTCATTTTTTTTTTTTGAAATTTAACTCTACTTCAATTATTTAAAAACCATTTTTTTAATTTTTGATGGTTGGTTAGTGCCTCATAAATTTGCATTATTTCATTAGCTTATTATTGTAAATACAACTATGAGTTTAGGATTAGTGATATTGTAGACTGCAGACTTTAATATTTATTTTTAATTCACATTTTATGATATATTTTTTTTACTTTGATTCTTAAAATTCATTTGCCCGCGGGCGCCTATGCCCCCCTTCCCATTTTTATTTTTAAATTTTAACTTTTATCAATTTTTTGTATAATTTTTTTTATTTAATTGCTTGAACTCAATTGCCTGCTGGCGCCCATGCCTCCCTTCACATTTTTTTTTCTATATTTTAACTCTAGGTCCATTATTTCAAAATAGTTTTTTAATTTTTGTTGGCCAGTTAGTGCCTCATAAATATTCATTATATCATGATCTTACTATTGTAAATAAAACTTTGAATACTTTTATTATAATTATTTACTTTTATTTTTTTTGCTTATTATATTAATCTATAAAGGGAAAAAATGGAAAAAAGGTCATTATATCGAAAAAGTTCCTGTTTACCTTTACACATCCCAATGATAGATTAGTATGTTTCATGTCCAGTGTCAGAGTGAAAAAACATTACTTATGTTCCATAACCTGGAGTTAGTTGGGTCCCTAATTTCAAAAATAGCATGAGTTAAAAGTATTACCTATTCAATCAGCATTTTTTTTTTTGTTTTTTGTTACTTTTATGGTTTTTTTTATATGCTTAAGATTACTTTGAAACTAGCTTATATTGCTTTTAATGTTTTGTTTTGTTTTTAATCTTTAATAATTTAAATTGGGGAAGAAATTGAAACACAGATCCAAAGTGAAATGTAAATTTTACTCTAAATTCCAAGAAAAATGTAACACACACACATTAATACCAGCTGTACATTTTTTTTAAATTTATAAGCCATATAAAAGTTTTGGCGGAAAAACAGATTTACGAATTTTCTTCATTCTTTCTGCAGCTTGTACAAAAGTATAATAAGTAGCACCTTCGGGGCGACTAATACAATATTAAAATATAAAATCGGGATTGTAGGATTTATTTATTATTAAAATATTTACACTAAATAATAATACAATTAGTAATTGCCTAACAATACTTTCGATATATATAGTGCGAGCTGAATATGAACAGGTAGAATGTTGTATACTTTTGTCACCAAGTACATTTCTCAGTTCTTTTACTTCATTGTCTGATGGTCTAACTGGATGATTATGTAGTCTTTTTAGTGAAAACATTTTATCCTCAATAATGGTGGAAATGAAAGCTGTAGCTGGAGATCCATTNATTTTGATAACCACTTAGTATCTTATAAATATTCATTTTTTCATGATCTAATTATTGTAAATAAAGCATTGAGTTTAGGGATACTGATATTATAGAGTGCAGTCTTTAAGATTTGTTTTTAATACACTTTTTTTCATAATTTTTTATTTTTGATTCTTAAAAATCATTTGCCTCCGGGCGCCCATGCCTCCCTACACATTTTTGTTTCTACAATTTAACTCTACTTCAATTATTTAAAAACCATTTTTTTAATTTTTGATGGTTGGTTAGTGCCTCATAAATTTGCATTATTTCATTAGCTTATTATTGTAAATACAACTATGAGTTTAGGATTAGTGATATTGTAGACTGCAGACTTTAATATTTATTTTTAATTCACATTTTATGTTATATTTTTTTTACTTTGATTCTTAAAATTCATTTGCCCGCGGGCGCCTATGCCCCCCTTCCCATTTTTATTTTTAAATTTTAACTTTTATCAATTTTTTGTATATTTTTTTTTATTTAATTGCTTGAACTCAATTGCCTGCTGGCGCCCATGCCTCCCTTCACATTTTTTTTTCTATATTTTAACTCTAGGTCCATTATTTCAAAATAGTTTTTTAATTTTTGTTGGCCAGTTAGTGCCTCATAAATATTCATTATATCATGATCTTACTATTGTAAATAAAACTTTGAATACTTTTATTATAATTATTTACTTTTATTTTTTTTGCTTATTATATTAATCTATAAAGGGAAAAAATGGAAAAAAGGTCATTATATCGAAAAAGTTCCTGTTTACCTTTACACATCCCAATGATAGATTAGTATGTTTCATGTCCAGTGTCAGAGTGAAAAAACATTACTTATGTTCCATAACCTGGAGTTAGTTGGGTCCCTAATTTCAAAAATAGCATGAGTTAAAAGTATTACCTATTCAATCAGCATTTTTTTTTTTGTTTTTTGTTACTTTTATGGTTTTTTTTATATGCTTAAGATTACTTTGAAACTAGCTTATATTGCTTTTAATGTTTTGTTTTGTTTTTAATCTTTAATAATTTAAATTGGGGAAGAAATTGAAACACAGATCCAAAGTGAAATGTAAATTTTACTCTAAATTCCAAGAAAAATGTAACACACACACATTAATACCAGCTGTACATTTTTTTTAAATTTATAAGCCATATAAAAGTTTTGGCGGAAAAACAGATTTACGAATTTTCTTCATTCTTTCTGCAGCTTGTACAAAAGTATAATAAGTAGCACCTTCGGGGCGACTAATACAATATTAAAATATAAAATCGGGATTGTAGGATTTATTTATTATTAAAATATTTACACTAAATAATAATACAATTAGTAATTGCCTAACAATACTTTCGATATATATAGTGCGAGCTGAATATGAACAGGTAGAATGTTGTATACTTTTGTCACCAAGTACATTTCTCAGTTCTTTTACTTCATTGTCTGATGGTCTAACTGGATGATTATGTAGTCTTTTTAGTGAAAACATTTTATCCTCAATAATGGTGGAAATGAAAGCTGTAGCTGGAGATCCATTAACTTGATGTTGCATTACATTTTAATAGTATCTAGTATACATTGTAATTAAATGATAATAAAGAAAAAAATAATAAAATTGAACAAATATAAAAATAATAATTACCAAATTGTACTTCAAATTAACTTGTATGGACACAATATCTATTATATTATAATAGTATATATACTCACCATTTCCATTGTATTCCATTAGGTATGTTTATGTCTTACTATTGTGATTTTTTATTTTTATGCTTTTGCTCATTTTGTATACATAAAATAAAAAAAATTATATAAATTGTTGCATATTCAGCATTTATATAATATAAGAAACGTAGTGTTTAACCATTAATAATAATAAGTATCATATTACGATCGGTGGGGATTGTCCATCGGTCAGTAGCCAGCACATAATTTCATTATACGACATTACGATTTATATGTTTGACAATAAAAGACTATAATTTACGTTTGCGTTATTATTCACTTCTTTCTTACCCTTTTTACATACAGTTGACAAATGACCCTTTTCACCGCAATTGTTGCATTCGTAGTCCTTGTATCTGCAGTCTTTTTGAAGGTGATTGGAACGGCCACAAACCCCGCATTTGATTTTTGAATGAAACCCCTGCTTGGCTTGACTATGTCCATTGCTTTTTTTCTGGTACTTCAAATCTACGCGTTCTTCTTTGTTCCAGCTGCTTTTGTCGTTGATTGCAGCTTCTTTGGCTGTCGCAATTTCCATTAGTTTTGAATATGTAACTCCAACATTTGCAGCATCTTCTTCTAACAGACGATCTTGTATTGGTCCTGAACCCATGCCGACAACAAATATGTCTCGAATAACCGTTGTTAATTCCGATGAAAAGCCACATTTTGAAGCAAGATTTTTGACACGTGCACCCCATTGGCACACTGATTCATCTTGTCTTTGTCTAGCTTGATAAAATGTATACCTAGCCGCAAAGTACGATTTTACCGGTTTGAAATATTTATTCAAACTTTTTATTAGAGTATCATACTCCACATCGTTAGGCGTGCTAGGAACACATAAACTGAAAAGCACTTTATGTATTTCTTCACTCACTGACGATAGTAAAATTGCTCTTTTTTGAATCTTGTTTTCAATCGAATTTGCCATAAAAAAATTTGTTAATTTTGACTCGAAAATTGTTATGTCCATACCTGTTTCAAAAGTTCCTGGTGACCCAATAACTTGACTGAAGTTCATTATGGAATCAGTCTTCGGAGTTGTCATTTCTTTTTTTTTTTTTTTTTTTAAGCAATAGTGATTACGATCAAACGATTTGAATTATCTTCGTCGCCAATTTGTTGTGTATCATTAATGTGAATAATAATGCAAACGTAAATTATAGTCTTTTATTGTCAAACATATAAATCGTAATGTCGTATAATGAAATTATGTGCTGGCTACTGACCGATGGACAATCCCCACCGATCGTAATATGATACTTATTATTATTAATGGTTAAACACTACGTTTCTTATATTATATAAATGCTGAATATGCAACATAAATAAAGGATAAAACAGAATTAACTTACACTCTTTTTCTGCGAATTGGCTTCTAAAATAAACAAACTCTAAATTATCCTGAATTACTTCCTCATTTCGATGGACACTACAAATTAATTGGTAAGAATTCGGTCAATCTCCAAATGACCAAAGCTGAATATTGCCTATAAGGGAATAATGACTTAAATGGTAATCTTAATAAATTAAACATAAAATTCTTATTTTAATTGAAATAATTAAAATATTTTTTCATAGTTTTTACTAATTATTCCAATTCCAATTTATTTTTTTATACGTTTTTTTAAAAAAATAAATAATTAATATGATTTGTTTGGATGTATATTCTCATAAATAGATCAATGCATACCGTAAGAAACATCAAGAGCTGCATCAGCAAGCTACATCTTGAACTGAAAAAATTAATGCATTTTTCTATTAAAAAAAGAAAGTAGGTACTTAATATTTACTAAACCAACTCTTCTTACTCGGTGAGTTATTGTAGTTATGGTCGGTTAAATGATTTTGGGACTATTGTATACCTAGATCGATGCACTTTTTAAAAAATGAAGAAACGGTGGTTTTTTCAAAAGAAAATCGACCAATCGACGTACTAAAAGATGGATACATAAATACATTAATAATACATTTTCTTTTTTGATAATGATAATGTCTGTACAAATATTTTTTCATTCAACGTTGGCAATACCTATCACTAAATCTCTTATCAACTTTCTGACAACCGCCATTATATTCTGCCTCAGACCCACGATTATAAAGAACTTTATAATTCTTTATATTCGTGCTCAGACCTCACTTATCAGTAATCACTATCGTCATTCGTCATTTGTCTCCCTCGGACCTGCTCAGTGCTCAGACCACGACATATTAGTGTTTAACTGTTAATTCGTTTGAGGACGTTGAAATAATATATTGCTACCTATTTATTTGAATACCTATTTCACGTTTTGGGCAATAAATTTACAGATGGTAATTAATTTTTTTCGTTTCGTGTTGGAATTAATTTTGTAATTTTATGTGTATTTTATTTGCAGGCCAGTGTTGTCGTCGTTGGGTTGGGTCTGGCCGTAGCTGGTTTTGCTGGTCGACAAGTATTAAGAGCTGCCCCACATGTTGCTCAAAAGATGAGCGAAGTTCTCAAAACAATGACATCCGAATCTGGAATTTTGGTAGTATAACAAAACATTATGGCTATTGATGTTGTTACAAACATTTGTTTTTTTTTTCATATTGATTTTAGTCGAGTAGTAAATTTCATAAAGGTGGATTTGAACCTACCATGTCTAAACGTGAAGCCACTCTCATACTCGACGTATCAAATAATGCTCCAAAAAACAAAATAAAGGTACACTAAACTATATTATTATAATTCTATAAAATTTTAACTGCCTAAATTTATTTTGTACCTATTCAAATAGGCTATATATCCTTATTAGGTTATATGATTCTTTTCCACTTCCATAATTCCTATATCTTATGATTATTTTACCTACAACATAATATAAAAAAATGGACTTCTAAATAAGTATCTTAGTATTTAAAACATCAATCTTACTATTATAAAACATTTAAATAATACAATGTTTAAATGTTTTTGAATAAATAGGTATTCTGACTTACTATAGCTATTTGTTTTAATTCATATGTCTTCTAGAACAGCTATAGATGCTTTATGTTTATCTGTTAATTTAATGATTTTCAAAATGTACCAATTGAATTATTTAAAATATTATGACCCATGCCAATGTCTACGTTGACTCTTGAGACATTTTCAAATAGCAAGGATTACATTATTTTACTAATGTAATTTATTATTTCCTAATCTAACAAAAATGTTAAAACTTTGTTAATAGGTTTACATTGTTGACCATTCATAAAAAAGTGTTAATTGATCCCAATGATATTCTTAATTTTTGATTGATGTCATGCCTCAAAAATCAAAAACAATCGACATATTTTTTTTTATGTAGACAATTACATTTTTTTAAATACAAAGTTTAGTTAAAACAATGGTTTTAAAGTAATTTAATGTATATTGAATATTATATTGTTATTGTGGGAGATGGGAGCTACTTTCAACATAATTTTTGATGGCTTCAATATTTTGCAATACATTTTTTCTATCCCACATCATTAAAAAACCTTTAGTTTTACACTGATCATTAAACAGTGTGTTTAAATTGTACATTTTGTTTTAACATATCTCTATATCTCTCTATTCTTTGTATATTTTCAGTGGTTTATTCAATAATCTGTGTAATCTTTTAATTTTATGAATCTTTAAAATTCATAGCTTAAGAGGACGCCACACCCGCATGGCCGCATGTGTTGTCTTCGTCTTACAAACGAATAACATACCAAATTTATGCTCAGCAGTTCTCGTTTTATGCCGTTAGATTAAAAATTAGAGTGAATCAACCTATTATGAAACTTGATGGTAAGAACATTATCTGTGTTTGTTAGAGGTTTTTTTACATTAATTCAGTTTTTAAGTGAGTTATGTGCATTTTTAATTTACATATTTTATTATACAAGCATACCTCGCTTAAAAACTAAAGTATCGTAAAAAAACTTCCAACGAAACACAGATAAAGTTCCTTCCATCAAGTTTCATATTAGGTTGATTTACTCTAATTTTTAATCTAACGGCATAAAACGTGAACTGCTGAGCATAAATTTGGTATGTTACTCGTTTGTAAGACAGACAACACATGCGGGTGTGGCGTCCTCTTAAACTCCAAACTTTAAGCTTTAGAGTATCTTTGATATGTATGTGTATAACTTATTGTACTAAAAATACGATAAGCTATAAATAAAAGTGTTCCTAGTATATTAACCTTGATAATTCTGACATTACTTCTGTAAAAAATATTGTATTAACCATTTTGTGTATTGAATATTAGGTTTTTCATCAAATGTTGATTTCGATTTCTATTTTTAATAGATGTTATAAATAATGCTTACATTTATAAAAAAAAAGTAAATTATCGTGAAATAAGTTCTGTATTAAACAATGAACAATAGATAATTTTTCAAATGAACAACATTTATGATTTTGACAATATTTTATGATAATAATTTTGAACTGGATAATTGTGTTAAGGTAAATTTAATTTATAACAAACAAATAAATTACTATTTTTCAAAAACAATTTCCTATTAAAAAATAAAATAAGCTAAGTATAAAACATTTCATCTAAATATCCTAGTGAAAACTCATTTGTACAGATTTGATTGATGCAGATATTGATTAAGTCAGCTTCTACTTATCCAATATGAGTATGAACTCTTCTACGATCTACCCATTCAACTAGTTTTGTAGCACAGTAGACTGTTGTTAGGTACTGCAGTTTTTTTTTTTCAAACTAGCATATTATGTTATTTGCACAACTTAATCTTTGTCAGTACTACCAAATAATTGTGCGAGCCGGTTGCCTTAAATATAACTGAGTGAATGAACCCACTAATAAATATATAAAATTAAATAGTTGATAATTTAAAATCGGGGTCTGTATTTGATTGTTTGGATTTTCATCATAGAATATTATACAACAATTTACTTACAAGTGGTATTATATTAAATATACAATATTATATTCCGAGGGAATAATTTTAATTCTTCAAAATTTACACATTGCATATTATGAGAATCACTTCAACTTCTACTGGTCAAATTTAGTCTAGTTAACTTCAGTATAAATTGCTTCCATAGTTATGGTATTTTTCAAAATGTTTAATTGCATTTTATATTTTAGTTGTACCTTAATAATAATAATACTTTTCTGTTAACCTACTGCCTGATACTTATTTAAGGGAGGGGGTGTAAGTATTATATGAACAAAAATGACTTCACAAGAAAAAATCTCAGGCCTTGTGGTGTGGTTGGATTTTGATAAATATTTTTTTATCTGAAGGAAAAAAGACTTCCACAGTCCTTAATGAACTATGATTTTTTAATTAAATTTAAAATAATTTGTAAAAAAACTTAAAATTGTCTTATTTTTAAAGACATATTATATTCAGTTAGAGATATAATATTGAAAAATCAATTATACAATGTGGTTGACTTTATAGAGCAGGATAATTATTTCAGTAGAGTGTATTTATTTAAAATGACATTGGCACCGGGCGCCTTAAAATAATTGATTTTGTTTTTAATCAATTATTCCTACCTAGTAACTACAAGAAATAAAATAAATTATTATGAAATTAGTATTCAACTTCTTAGAGAGTAACTATTGTTATGAAATAAAAAAAATCCATTTCAATAAATAATACGTAGGTAACAAAGTATGATGGAAAAAACTTAAGCGATAAAATGAAGTATAAAAATAGTATACATATATTATTCATTTTTACGAATTATAAACAACAGTTTTTTATGTATTATTGGGAAACTGCACGAAATACCTTATTTTTTGTAAATATTCTCATGGTTGTGACATTTGTGGTATAATGTATATTATTAGACTTTTGGCGCAAAATACATATTTTATGATTTTTATTGCGTGGTACTCGATTCCAAGTTTTATTTTTGAAGCACGTAAGCTTGTTTCCTCTGTACAATTTTTCGCTTTTCACATGCGTGGGAATATATAATAAATTTAATAATAATATGTCATTATAGTTTGAACTGTGTAGTGATAAATAATATATATTTTTGATTTTTTTTGACAGGACGCACACAAACGAATCATGTTGATCAATCACCCGGATAAGGGCGGTTCACCGTATATAGCTGCAAAAATAAACGATGCCAAAGATCTTCTAGATAAAAAGTAAACAGCCGGTCTTTTTAAGCAAAGTCCACGGAATCGTAGTGTAAATATGTGAATGTACAAAAATATAGATTTATAATAAAATTTGTTTGTCGTAAATATTCTATTTTCTTGTCCACATACCTTAACGGGCTTTGTGTAATTATCTATTTCTTGAAAGTTCTTCTATTCTAAATTCCTAAATTTATCACGTTCCTATTAAAATATGAAATCCAATGATTCATCATAATATAATATCTGTATAATATAATATTAACATGTATTTTGTACTTCAAATAAATTATTTAACATAAAAAATATACTTAAACATGCGTAATATTTCGATACAAGCATCAATACTTATTTTAAACAAAAACATTATTTTTTCGCGATTTTGTGATCTTTTAACAACTTTTTCCTGAACAATCCGTAGTCATGCTGCATCAGTTCGTAAGCCGTCTGACGTAGTTTCTCAACGCGGGCTAAAATCTTCTTCGGCCCGCTGCTCTTTGTCTCCTCCAACCGGCGCAACTGGTGTTCCGTCAGCCCCTCCGCTTCGCCGGCGCACTCCACTATGGCGATGTAGTCGTTTTTGATTCTTGACGTTTCGCTAAAATACCAAGGCAAATGTATCAATTAACTTATCGATATCCATGACCCATCCACCATTTCCATAAATGCAGTGGCGCAATTTTAACAAAAAAACTGAGAATGCCGAAGCCTTATTTTTTCAGTTAGTCCACAAATGACATATATTATGAGGACTCTAAATTTAAAATTGGTAGTGTGGACTGTGGATTACTTGTTTGTTATTGCCCTGTCAACGTGCCGTAAAAAATTATTATCCTGCCTCGGAGTTAATCGACCGTTGTTCTCTGTGTATATGATATTTATTTATATACTCGCCGTGAAAAAATTTTCAAATTAAAGTCAATAATAATAATAATAATAAATTGTTACAATCAATTTAGTATAGCTTATTTAATTAATTGTATTAATATATCATAATTGCATGTAAAATAATATAGGACAGTTGTATAAATAGGTCCTTAAATATCAATATGTCACACATTTTATTCTATTAACGATCGAATTTTTATGGGGCCTAGCGTAAATTACAATCTGGTATTAACAGGTAAGGTAAAAATTAAATTTTAAGTTTGAATGTATTGTGTATTTGTGTCTATAACTGACTCTTTTGATAACAAATTCGGGTTTTGAATTTTATGTTGCAATAAAATAGCAATACTAATGAATAATGAGCATATGACACACTCGCAGTATTTTCTTAAGAAATTGTTTAAAATAAATATATTTATTAAATTTCTCTTTTTTAAATGTATTGAAATTGCTTATTCAAAGTCCCCTTTTGCTGATGACGTGCGAATGGCGTACAATTTCCCTGCAGCATTAGCCAGAGGAATAGCACGGCATCAGCCTGAGTGTTGACTATGTCCAGGACCGGGTATTGACACTAGACACTGCAGACAAAACGTAGCTTTAGCGATTAGAAATTGCTGAACTATACAGATTGGTTTTAAGGAATTTGGTTTAGGTAATATCCCCGAACTTTGTATACTCAAGTTTGTGTAATCAATAATTAATCTGAATTAACTACCATTAGTTATAAATAATTACAATTTCAAAAAGTATTATCATATTATACATATATTTTTTTATAAAACTCTTGAGGTTAACTTAAGTTTTGGTCCCTTTTACTCTTTTTTTAACATTTAAAAGAAAAATTAGGATTTAATTATCTGTCATTATATTTTGACATTTTTCACCAATCGAATAATTCAATTTTAAATCCTATTAGTAAAAATACTTCAAAAAAAAATTGTAAATTGTTTTCTATAGATTAAAACCAATTTTGAAATTCAAATTTAAATCAAAATCACACATGTTTGTACTTTATAAATTGTAGTTTTTAATCTTATTAACTTAAATAGTTTTATGAGCGTTGTTAAAGAGTTTAGTTCAACATAATATGCATTTTTATAGATTTTGTAGGATATCAAATATCAATAATATAGGCGAGTAGGCGGCCGACAAATCGAATAGATTCGTGATATGCTTACTTTTCGATCTTTTTGTGATGTACGTAGCGCAACAGTCCGTCGCACATCTTCCACAGCTCTAAAATGTCCGCCGAGTCCAATTTGCATGCATGCAAATAAGCTTCGAACATTTTGATGGCCGTCTGATTGGCCAAAACGTGTTTTAGACTGTTTGTCCACCTGTCCAAGTCGTCTTTGGACACGGAACTACAAGGGTCTACACAAGGAACGCAACTCATTATTATGACCCAGTTTGTACAACAATTAGGTACCTAGAAATTAGAAACAAAATATTATTATTTGGAGTAAACAAAAACTAGTAAGTACTTAGTTAGGATACAAATCGGTTGTTTATAGATTTGAAATTCAAACATCATTAAAACCGTTTCAGCTCCATTTCAACTATTAAAATTAAAAAATGTATGTCAATGATCAAGCAGCCGAGGTCGCGTATTACTTGAAAATTAATAAACAGTATATTTACTGATTACTGACACACAGCAGTAAAATTTGGAAATATTTGTTCATTGGTTAAAAAAAAAAAACATAAAACATCAATAACCCTACGATCCCACTAGTAGACCGAAAAAATTCTCACATAAAAAGCAATAGATACTATTATTTTTTCAAGTTATATAATTTATTATTTTTAATGCACACTTAATACGACCTTCTAATTTAAAAAATAGATATCATAATATAGTAATTACTAATGCTAGTATAAGTTGTGTCTGGTTGATATGGTAAATGTTAAAAATACCGTCACAACAACTTACAACTAGGACTATCGATTTCATTTTTTTTTTTTGGTACGATAGCATACATGATGTATTTCATAACTCTTACCTTAGAGGTGTTATCTAATTAATTTGTAATTTATTACTCATCATTTTTATCATTATTACTTATAAATACGACTGCAATAGTAGAAACAACCATTTATTAAGTTATATAGAATGCCATAAATTATAAAGGTAGTTAATAATCTAATTAAATTGAAGTATAATGATTATGATTTTTTTTTTATTAGGGGAATCCGCGGCAACATAGGCCAATAGCCAATAGGCCATTGGGTGTGGGGTGTGGGGTGGTAGTGTGGTACGGTAGGGAGTTGTATTATAGGTTTAGTTGGTTTTTTTATGTTTGTATAGGATTGTAACACGTGTTTGTGTGTCAGTGGCAAGGATGTGTTGCTAAAAACCCGGATGGTCACCCATCCAGAAGCTAGCAACGTCGGTCGATATGTACACTCAGTGTTTCCGCAGATAGAGTGAACGATCGTGCCTCACCAATGTCTGTATTATTATTATTGTGGCTATTGCAGGTATAACTTCTACTAATATATTATTTATTAATATCAGTAATTTCATATTTTATAATTAATAATATGCCCGATAATATTTTGAAATTCTAGTACTATTATTGAATTTTAATGGATAAAACTAAATTTTGAGCGTCAATTGCGTCTAGAAATAAAATAATTATTTTCCATGTTAAGTTAAGCGTCTCTTTGAAGTCCATAAAACAAAAAAAAATATTTTTGAAGTAAACCTAATTCCTATTGGCTTGTAAAATTGTAAAATTGCACAAACTACATATTTCATAAGCTAAATTAGGTGCAGTGGCGCAACTAGAAAGTTTGGGTTACATGCCTCCTAATCCCAGAAATATTAATTCAAATTACTAACGTTCTATTTATAGGTATGATTGTACAATCAATGTTATGGTATAATATGACGATTGGACAAAACTATTACAACCGTGTGTCATCAATGTTATTTGTCATCACGGCTGTAGCCTGTACATAGAATATATTGAATATGACATGTACATGGTATGATTCTCCTTAAACTCATCATGACCCGCGGATACGAGTCTTGGCTTATTGGCTTACAGTTAATACCGAATTAAAAAAAAAACAAATTACCTATGTATACTTTGATGCCTCCATTTTAGTATTGAACCATTTTTGTATGGAACCATTTTTGTATGGAACATTTAAAATTTTAGTAACTATATTACTAAAATATACTACCTGACTACCTGTAAGTATAATGTATAGGTATATAGTATAGTATTCGTTATCACAGGAAAAAAATTATATTATAAGTAATTTTATTTCAAGTAATTTTTGACAATATTCCGGTGCTATAATTTTTGGAATATTTTAAAATATAGCCACTAAGCGGGCGATTCAGTTCCCTTAAAAAGTGTATACCTTACATAAATTCCATAGCCACCCCAACTAAAAGTAAATACTAGTTGCTCCACGGATTAGGAACATTCAATTTTACTTAACTCCACTGGTAGGTATCTACTGGCTACTGCCTAGTAGCGACTGCATATTATAATTTAAATTCATAACCTTCTGTTTATCCATTCAAAACCGTTTTTGTTGCATATATTAAATATAACACATACATCATACATTTGCTAATTTAAATAAGGCAAAATAATCGTTTATTTTAAACCTATAATCTAATAGAGCACTTTAAAAATGCACATTATATAAATAAACGGAGCAATTATAAGATATTATATAGGTAGGTATCAGGTATGTATTAACTGCATACTAGTTTTATACATGACACGGCATCAGGCCAATATTTTATATCTCTGTTTGATAATTGTTTGACCATTCACCGATGATAATATGCCATCTTCCGTCATTTTGTGTGCCACTACTACCCCTATTATACTCAAATATTTATATTTATACACAAATGAGTATAGTCGTATAGATTATGCGTTATTCTATACAATATATGTTTGCAACTTACAAGTCCAAATTACTCAAATACGAGTATTTTAATAACTCATTATTTGTGCCGAGATGACAAAAAACCAGGTGGTTATGGTGAGTGAATCGAGCAACAGGTAGCCCCTCCCTCTAGTACCTATATCATAGTGTCATGGTCAAAATTCAAATTCAAAATAATATGTACTTTATAGGTACAAACTATAAAGTACCTATCTATATAAAAAATATAATATATAATGTACATTGATCATTATTGTTGATATATTATCCATTTTTAACTTAGATAGAACAATATATGTGCAGGTATAAACAACAAATGAATAATATTATACCTAGTACTCGACCTAGTATATCAATTCATAACCAAAAAATTGTATAATAATAATAACGTATTAACGTCATATGTTAAATATAATTTATGAGAGAATAATATATATTTTTTTTATTGTAGACCACAAACGCACATACAGATACTTATCGTGATTGCGGAAGAGCATAATATTTTTGTTACAATTATAATGCATGTTATTTTCGGTAGACCGCGTATTGGTTACCTAACCGCGACCAAACTTAGATCTCTAATTCAAGTTTGAACATACTGGATCTAATATTAAATTTATAAGCAGTTTGTGAGAATATTTTGGAAGTAAATAATAATATATCGACTCAACTTGTTTGTCTATTTTTTTGTATGCATATATTAATACTATATAATAATAGTTAAGTTGGAAATGTTTTGGGTGAGAAAACTTTATAGCACGAACACAAAAAGTGATATGACTATAATATTATGTACTGAAGCTGAATCATTATATTTTATAAAATAATTAATCATTAACTCGAGGCAATTGTATAGGTGAAAATGTCGTTGTTTAACTATATGAATGTCGTATAGAAATAACTCGGTGTACAGTAACTATATATAGGTAGTAGTGTAGTACTGCACTAAATACCTATCACACGAATCCGTCATTTGACCGAGTTTGGAGCGAAAAACGTGAAGACAAAATATCGTCTTTTGTGAGGCTGATGTTTAACGATCGACGACTATGTAGCCATGTAGGTACCTATATAAATTATTGTATGTTTAAGTGATAAAAATGATGTTTTGTAGAATTATGAAAGCAAGAACAATGACAGTTTAAAACGGCGAAACACATTCTATGTGCGCGTGTAAGCAATAATATTGGTAATTATAACCCACTGATGAATAATTTGCTGTTTTCAAACTATTACGAGATTACTATTGGAGACTGGTGAGTGGTGACAAAGAAGATCACATAAATACGTAAGAACACCACAAACGGTGCGATCGAAAAATCGAAAAATCATCACGGAACAGCACCGAAACGCAAGTTTGACATTCATCGACTGTAGGAAACAAACAATAAAAAAATATCATGTATACACTATTATATATTTATATACGTATACTATGACGATTCACCTGCTTCAGAGGTGAAAACCAGACGTACGTATACGGGTCAGGTGCAACGCGAAATGATTATTTTATTTCAATACTACCTATGCTATACATAATACACAACAACAATAATCTAAATAATTACGTCTTACTCTTACACACAGTCTACAGTCATACAGGGTGATTCTTTGATCTTTCATCGAAAATCGATGATAATCTGCAGTGTAATTTTTTAGTTGACAAACTTTTTTAAGCTGGTTAATATTATAATTTATGGGTAAACTATACAAATAATATTATTATACTCTTATTTTCCGAGCAAAATATTATAGACTATAGTACTTATCACTTAAAGTATATTAAAACGAATATTTTTCATTGTCATATATAGTAACACAATTGGAGTAGGGTGGAACTATGGGTGAGTTTTACCATTCACTAAGAGGGTGGGTGAGCATAATTGAAATTTAAAAATTTGACTTCCTATCTGTATTTTATATCCAACTATTCCAATGTTTTCAATTTATATTAATATTTCATAGAATATTTTGTTTTTTTTTTTAAATAGTAGGTAACAAATTATAAAAAAAAAAATTTAAATGAGAGTCACTGATAAATAAATAACTTTTTGTAGATAACTATGTTTGTATAAAATATTAATCATATAACTTGACACTTAATTTTCACTGTCAATCACTTTTATAATATTGTGTAGGTACTAGGGGTACTCACAGACCAAGCGTTTATTTTATCCGACAACAACATCATAGGTATACCTAAGATAGTAGGCAATATTAAAATTCATGAATAAAACTTTGGTTATGTCAATGCCAATATTTTGTATTCTTGTACATAGTTTGATTCGTCATTGGAAATACTAAAAAATAAGCTATTATCATTTTTTTGTTCTATCATTAGATTTTAATATTAACTAGTGAACCAGCACCATTGGCACAAATAGGGGAGGCTTGGGGAACTTAGCCCCACAATTCAAAAGTCAGTACTTAGTACTAAGCATATATCATTTTTTTCAAATATTTTAAGATGGGGGAGCTTTAGTCCCCCCAGAAAAATTTGGCTATTTGCGCCTATAGAACACGCATATGCATGTCGATCTAATTTGTGGCAGGGAAAAGGTTAAGAAATAATAACCTATGAAGGTGCTTCTTCACAATGACAGTAGAATGAAATCAATTATTATTTGATAGTTTCATTCGTCGTTACACAAAACACACACATATTTTAATATTATTCTTAATATTTTAGTAGGTAATGAAACGGATCAAACAAATCCAGCTCTAAACCCTTTTACAATTATAACCATCGACGATGAACCCAGTACCGGCATTTTATTATTTACGGCTGAAGCAAAATTGCTTTATTTGAAAAAATCTTAGCTTAGGAGGGGGCGATTGCTGGGTGAAGGAACGACTACAAAAAGTGTTGAACTTAAATTTTAAAACGGTTTAGATGCGTCTAAATACTGTAAATAGAAAACATAAATTATTCCACATAACGACTACTCCGAAACCGAAAATGTTAAGACAATCGCTCCGTATATTATAAATTATAATATTATAAAGTGCGCGATGAACAAGTGCGCACCGTTTGTTTCGAACCCACCTGTATATTATTATTGTAATTAGGCATTGTTCGGACAGAAAACAGTCGCTCTAATTTCGGCACCATTGCTCTATTTCGCTCAGTCATTTCTTTTCGTTTCCGAACGAAGGTAAGGTATACATATAAGTATATAACATTGTTGTTATTATATTATTCGTGCGCGAGGCTTGTACGGCTCTATACCTACTAGGCAGGTATACTACTACCGAAATGACGATGACATTGACTTCACGGTTCGGCACTCACCGGCGTGGCGGCAGTGGCGACGGCGTGTCGGCGACGTCTCCAACGTAGTTCGCCGCCACACGATAATATATTATTTAATGCCCAAAGGAAGACCCCCGAATGACGAGCTGCGTTATAATACGTATAATATTATATTTATTTAGACGTGCGCATAATAATATATTATATCGGTGCATTATATTTTGTACGTGTACACTGTACACTGTATACACTACGACGACGACGACATAGCCAGGCGACTATCGTGGAAAGAATAGCGTGAAGTGGACGACTAGGGGGAAAGAAATGATCTATTCGGACGTCTCGTCGTCGTCTGCGCGAGCGGTGGTCACGTTTTACATTCGGGGCCGCCAGTCGGGCCACGAATAGTATCACGTCTCGAAGTTTTCGTGTGTTACGAATCACTAACGCCCGCGGGAGCGTAGCTATCTGTACGCTATAATGCGATCGGTGACGAGTGACGATACTGCGTGTACGATGTACGTATTATAGTTAAGGCTATAACACCGCAGCAAGTTGGTACCTATCGTCTATAATATAACGCAACGTAGTTAGAAATATAAAATATATTATCATTTCGTTGTCCTGGTTTCATAATTTCAGGCGAGCCGAAACAATGACCGGCGCCGAAAAGTAAACCCACCACGACGCGACCGACACGATCGCCTTAGATTCTGTGGCGAACAGCGCGAACCCCGCAGTGTCTATATTATAAGACTATATAACATAATAATACAATGCAAATAGTAGTAGTGTGGATAAAAGGGAGCAAAAGCGAATTCGATCGTCTTTCGATAATCACGTTATTTTGTAGAAAAAATGCTCCACGAATTACGTTGTTATCATCAATGTTTATTGCGTGTCGACAATGAAAAATACGTAATATAACAGTCAATACAGAGACGAGTTGTTTTTTTGTTTTCTGAGAAATAATGATTTTTACATTACACCCAAAAAGTGTTAAAAATTACTGTTGTTATAATAATACAGTCATGATTAATTAAGACATTAAGAAATACCGTAATCGATGGTAATAATATTAGGCGGTGGACAATTTTTCAATGTACTTTTTAGTTTTTACCTCAGTCATCTCACATCGAACCCCGCGAGGATCTCAAAAATATTATTGGATAGTATCAATATTATTAAAGCTACCCAGACTGACCAATTTATTTCGCCGAGTCAATGATTTTCATTTTTTTTTTTACGAGCGGGTAGAGTAATAAAGAATAATTTTAGCCCATAGGTATACAAAACGATTTTACTCTGAATTTAGGTTTGTTTGAATTCGATACTTCAGATATACATAGATAGTCGTTGTTGTAGAGCAGTGAAATATTATAAAGATTCAGACGATCAAATATTAAATAATATGTCCTACAGCAGTATGACAGTGTCAACAGCGTCACTGCCACCATGTACATATTAACTATTTAATCAGCCAATGAAAGTCAAATATATCAAGTAAACTTTCGACAAGTATTGTAATAATGTAAAAATATAATGTATCTATGCCTAATATACAGGTATTTATCTCCTTTTAATTATATACAAGACACAAAATATTATACTAAACATATTATTATATAACTCACTAGGTACATATGATTGCAACCATGGGAATACGTAGGGAAAGTGCTACTGTTCAGATTCAGCCGATGGTCTGATGTGTGTCGTCCGAGCCGATAGAGCAGTTTATTTAGATAAGGACATACGACATAATAAAATTATAATAATAAATTACCACATATATCTATATTATAATATAAGCATCTGTGTTACTGTACATACAATATGATAGATGTATAATGTATATTTAGGATAAGGAGAACTCATACCTGACGCGGACACCACCACACGAATTTTGAAATTCTTAAGCAAACCAAATAGTATAACTTAATTTTTAAAAAAAAATGTTATTTATGGAAATTGTCGCCGATTAAAATTAAGATCAATAAAAAAAGCCATTATTAGCCAGTAGTTATAAAAAATGGCTATCATTACAGTATAGTCGCTTCAGTCACACGAAGCGCAGAAGCGCATTATAAAAACAAAACAAATCAGTCAATACAAAACTCCATCTCTGTATATCTCCTTTTCTAAGGATCTAAAACTCTAAACTGTCTACAATAATCAAACTTAACATATACAAGTCAATAATCCGACAAGTCTGGCTAAATGGAATCTACATTTGGTGCACTGCCAAACCATCCAATACAAAAACTTTTAAAACCTTCCGAACTACGTACAACGTACGTCAAGTAACCTCTGGCCCTATCGGCTATCGCCGTAGGTTCAAATGACAATGGTCCAGGGACATCTTCAGGCTAATTTTCAACTGTTACGTCACGCCCTAGTTATTTTCTTGTATACGATTGTAGTAATGAATACTATGAATTTTAGCAAAATAAAAAAAGTTAGAAATTATAACTATAATATTGGTAGCTACATCATTCAATTATTATTATTTATAAGTTTAGTTATTATACACAATAATTCATGACAACTGTTAAACTTAAGTAGGGCAAAAGTCAGAAGAGTTATATGGGTTTTGAATGTTTTGATTTAATATTTTTAAAGTAATATCTGTTTTGTGATCTTGCCAATATTTAAAACGACTTTTATTCAAGTGTTGTATTATTTATTTTCGAGTTTATTTTAAAATATAATTTTCTTGATAGTTTGGTATTTGAACAAAAATAGTTAGGAAAATAAATCTTAGTTATAATTGCATTTTCTATTTTTGTATACATATTATAATATAATATTTTATATGTCATTTATTAAGTCCATGTACTGTTCCACAGTCATAGTCATATATTTATTTTAAATCGTAAATTATGACTATGAAGTCTAGGCACCTATAGATTCTACAATTACTTACGAGAATAATACAATTGTTATTACTATACTTAGACATTTGACTATTGATCCATAGGTATGTCCATATTATTTATTCTGTTCCCAAATACATTTTTTAAAAGCTACAAGGCATTCGTTAGGTTTATCGAAAATGCATGCTTACATTTTATATTTGTACCAACTAGAAAATGTTCACTATTTTCAACTGTAATGTGGTTATTTGGTTTGCCTAACAATAAATTATACAACACTTTTTTTGTAGCAATAACATTGTTTATTGTCAGTTAGTTACTAGATTTTGTGTAACAAATAAGTGATATTTCACTTATTATTGATGCCACTATATAGCCGCAATTTTGTTTAAATCTATTCAATTTTATTTTCATATTATTAGAATGGTTTTTTTAAACATGTTCTACTAAACATAACTTTATTTCCATCAGTAGCATAATAATGTTTAGGAATGTAGTCATGCTCATGACTGTCATGTCAAATATAATTCCCCGGTTAATTATTTTGGTTATTATTTTTTTTCAACAAAATTAAATTTGTACTAAATTAGTTTAAATTAAATATTAATTTATAATAATATACAAAATAAATTAAGCACAATGTCATATTTCATAAAAATTAAATGACATTTTCAGCTTGATTGAATCGAACCCGGACGGAGGTGCATTTGTACGGAATCTTCCGGCCTCCGGGCAATATGACGATATAAGCTACGAACTGCAGGACGCAAAAAAAATCGTTGTAGTTTCCCCCTCCAAAATATGGTTGTTATACCCTGTTAATGATTTAGGATTATTTTCAAAGTCACGTATACGGACGGGGTACAAAATAATAACAAAAACGATATCGAACTCAAGACGATCCACAGATTGACATAAATATGATTGAAACCTCAAACGTATGAATAGTGTACACCCCGGTATACATTTAACGGTCAATCTATTAAATTGATAACATTTGCAACAATCCATCGCATTACCTTTTTCAGAACTCAAAGTTTCAGAACCATCAAAACTAAATTATCATAATGATTAAGATGCCTCCATTTTTCCTAAGTGGGGCCCTTCCTCACGCTATGCAATATATATTCAAGATAGATAGGTTTGAGTCAAGTTTATTTCCTGCTTGGTGTGCACCGCGGGTTATGCTTAGATCATATACAAGATTATATGATCTAAGGGGTTGTGGATATTAACGCTGATATCAGTTACATTTGCAGTAGCAGTAATATTCTATGGCAATGACGGGGATGGTTTTTAGGAAATCATGACGTAATAAGTGCATAAAGTTGTTAAAAAATCATTTGGCGCCACTGCTATTAAATTATACACCCTTTAGCCTTCGGAAGCTCGCCGCACCTATATACAGAGTACGGGCTGATACAACAGTGCAGATACAATCGATACGGCTGCACCGGAACACATTTATAGTCGAATATCAACGATATAATATACAAGGTAGTAGGCATGTGATGTAATAAATCTATTACCTAGTCACATAACGTTATTTTTATAAAATATAAATTTGCCAAAACTCACGTTGTATTCGTTGTCATCGTCGTACTCGGAAAAACAACGGCTGCGGCGGCAGCGCAGTTGTATAATTATAGTCTTTCCCGTACCACCACATGTCAAAAATGTATTTAGTTTTGATTATAAATAGCGATATTTCGCTGAAATCCCGATCGGCAATGAGTACGAGTCCAATATACTTTAAAATATCAGTAAAACGGTAATATTACCAACTATATTATTATTAATTATTATTAGAGCGCGACAGTGCCGCGGCTTCGGTGCTTCGCGAACGTTTCCACGACGAACGGGCGCTTACAACTACAGCGCTCACCGTAACGACCGTAAAATCGTGTTTCGCGCAGACCACGACGACGGCGGCGGCGGCGGCGACGACGACGACGGCGGTAGACGGATATCAGTGCGAGCCCCGCCAGAACACATGGTCGTGGAAAATATAATGCTATATCCGTGGCTGCATAGGGTGCCTGCAAAACAGCTGTGTTCGGGTCGATACGCACCGGTGCCGGTTGAGTTTCCGTCTTACGTCGATGTAGTATTTGCATGCAGCCATGCAGGTATATTAATAATTGATATGATACATCATATTATATTAATATAATAATAAACTCTTAAAATATGGAACGATGGCGCGGTTCGCGGGCAAAAGGGAACAAGACGATTTCGGACATTTCGACCACAATGCGCCGCCGTCGCTCGACGTCTTGTAGAAAACAATATTGCTCTATATAATGTGGGCTCAGTACATACCGCCAAAATGTAAAATACTGAAGATTATCATGTAATTATTTCTTATCTTAAACTAGATTTTTTTGTTTCGTTTCCCGAAAAGTATAATGATTTCGCTAAAAAGTTAATACTTTTCTTTTGACTAGTCGTCTTCCATTTTACACGACTACACCGTCAATATATAATGAAATATGCATATTATATAGGCACAGCGTAATTGAATTCATAAAAAATATGAGTGATTCCTTTTACCGGCAGCTTAATCTTTCATCGATATCATATCATATTCCTTTGAATTTTAATATTACATACTTAATGAGCTAGCATATGGTGTCATATACTTACATACACGAACAGCTCATCTGCATTGGTTATTATTTTTGTAAAATAAATATGGCCATCCATTTGAACAGCTAACCCAAATGGGAAACATATAGACTTAACCAAACCTAACAAGTATCCGATCACTTAACACTATATAATATTATAAATACAAAAATGAGTGTATTGAATAACAATTATTTTAATTTAAAATACATTTTTTTTTATTGTTGTAGTTTTTTTTATAATTAATTATTGATAAGCCTCTCGTTTTTAAATTTTTAATAAATGTACACTTTATATTAAGCGGCGAATAATAATCGATCGAGGACTCGTTTAATTTATTTTTAAAAAACTGAGAGAGTAATATTTAGAGCTATATCTTACCGATGTATTTGTTTTGGAACGATTGGAATACACAGAATACACAGTAGCATCGCATAAGTGTGAAATAATTTTACTAGTTATTGTTTATACTTTACACTCCTTAGTAGACAGAAGTCTTTGTCGGTTTATGCGTTTG
Organism: Myzus persicae; assembly: GCF_001856785.1. NCBI lineage: Eukaryota > Metazoa > Arthropoda > Insecta > Hemiptera > Aphididae > Myzus > Myzus persicae. Next base: position 9,266 of record NW_019100677.1, on the reverse strand, counting down.
ATATAAAATAATTAAAAAATAATTTTCTTTAAAATACACTTCACAAAGCATTTTTAACGTTTAAAATAGTATCAAATTTAATATTTAATCGTTTAATCTTAATAATTATTATAGTTATCAGTGACTGATATATAAAATATATAATTGCCAATAATTAATCGATAACGTTATTATTTTATTGCTCTATAGAAACTATGGAAGGATATAAGAGACGATGGTCGGTATATATATTTAATGAACATTCAAGGCAATTTAAAAACTGAACGCCGTTTGACTTGTTATTTTCGTTATTTATAAGTAAATGCTTTCATAAAATTAACAGATAGGTAGTCATAAAATATACTTTACATAATATATTATAAATTATAGTATAACGTATTCCAAAAGAAAATTAAAATATGGTAAAAACAAAACTTTAAACTTCGGATATTTTTAATGTTACTATAACTAATTTAATATAAATCATAAAAACCAATACGAAAAATAAATTATATGTATAGTATAATTATAATATAAAATTATAGCTTGCATAGGTACAGGCAAAAAATTGCCATACATTGATGTAATTATGATCAAATGTATACAATATTTAAGAAAAATATTGTGTAATACACTAAAACAATACGCAAGAAAATCAATAATCATTAAATATTTTGTACATCTGAGAATACCAGCTGATATCTACGGCCTACGACATACTGTTATAGTGACTATAGAGAGTACCTACTATTATTGATAGCCAATGGCCATTTTTGCTAATGGCTAATACTTAAAATTGTGTCCGAGTACATATGTTGGCTGTTAGTAAACAAAAAATATAATCTTGCGTTTTCAGACGGCCCAATTATAACTGCAGTCTTAATCATTTTATGATGGAAATAAGTGTACCTATGTCCTATACCTATCACCAATATTATACTTGTAATATTATAGTATCCTAATAATACTATATATGTAGTATATATGTTACGGGCAAAGTGGAAAATTCGAGCAATGTATACAGTGACCGGGCATTGTATACAATGTCCGAGGTATATTGGGCAATGTAAATTGTGAAGTATTTATACAAATAATCTGCATAATATATTTTGTTAGATGATAATGATAAACTAATATGAATTTATAATCGACATCTGATTGTGCTTGCATGTCGATCAAGTCAATTTGACAGCGAGAATTCATTTTAGAAGATATGATTGGTTTTACAACCAACCCTTTTTTAGCTGTACTTCCCTTCTTTTTACACGATTCGCAATTATTTAAGTATACCATTATTACATCTCTAGTTATATTTTTGTACTTTTTATTAATCTCGTGTTCCATTCTATTTCTACCTCCATGTCCAATTGACAAATGAACTTCATGTATAATATCATATAACTGAACATTATGCACATAATATTTTATTGCATTACCTTTAAATACATTTAAAATTTAATTAATTAAAAAAAAATTCTAATACTCTTATATAAATAACCATATAAACGAGTATAATAATTATTAGTATATAATATCATTGATTAGGTAAAATAATATTATGCAGATTATTTGTATAAATACTTCACAATTTACATTGCCCAATATACCTCGGACATTGTATACAATGCCCGGTCACTGTGTACAATGCCCGGGCATTGTATACATTGCCCGAATTTTCCACTTTGCCCGTAACATATAATATACACTCGCAATGACGAATATTATTATTCTATACGTTTATCTGGCAATATGGCTAGTTTTTTTTGTCAGAAGCTTAACTTTATCATCTACGTTCTTCTTAATTGTAATGTATTTTAATATAACATGATCAAAAACTATTCCATTTCCACAATGTCGAGATGTACCGAATTCAGAGTTCCGAGCTCTAACGAGCCTCTTCATTCACATGGCTCGTCAAACCTATGCAAAAGCCATCACCATTAACCCCGTTGCAACAGCTAGCAGCTAGTGTGGATAATATAATATTAAATTTCAATCGTCTAAACTTCGTAATGAGGTTTTATGAATGATACAGTACTTTAACTTTGGGTTTATAAACAGTATATAGCGTGGTACAATTTTTAAATTTAATTTTAGTTCTCTAAAAGATTCAAAAGGATATAATATATTTTTATAAAATTATGTTTATATTCACTTATTTGGACATACCAGGCTATTATGTTTATTTTAATATTGTCTGTATTAATGGTTTATTAATTACCTATAATTATTAAACGTTTAGATAAAAGGACTACACAGAGATTAGAGGAGTATAAAGAAGGGTGATTTCAAAATAAATGTTTATCCCCTCCGGATCTCGTTCTGCTATTTAAATAATGAATTGTTAAAGCTTTGTTAGCGAGCTTCTACTATAGTATTAATATTAAATTATAATAGTAACTATACCAGTATACCTCCCTAAGTATTACTATAAATTCAGCTAATTATTAAGGAAAAATGTACAAAAATATTTTGGATACTATTCTAGTTTAATCTTCTAAGGTTTCCATTTTTAATTTCTAAATTGGCTTTTATAATATTTATAGTAGCAAGCTAGGGTCTATGTCTACTTTTTAAATCACGAATTATAAAATAATAATTATTAATTACTTAGGTATATCAATAATTTTCAAGTAGGTAGTATAAGAAATCATTAGGTATGGTAACTATAGCTTACTGCCGATGTACAATAATTAAGTTTGTTATTTGTGCTTTACATAAACAACGATATAGAAATAGCTCTGGGCCAATTATATTTAAATTTTAAACAACAGTAATTGTATAATCTTTAATAAAATTAGATATTATTTTAGTATGCCTGTTAATGTTGAGCCAACGGCAATTGCAATTTCAGGGGCACTAACATATAGTGCACTATGAAGACCACAGTGGAGTCAGTTTTTTATTTCATTCGATAAGTAATAGCGCTTACATCATATGAAAGTATTTAGTATCGATTTATAAGTCACGACTGACGGTTGATGTATAGGCGTGTTCAAGAAGATCGTTGTCTATTAATTTTATATAGTATACCCAGTAGTCACTACGAAAAATTCACTACTCACTACTCACTAGCCAAAATAATTTGCAAATTTGTCGAAATACTTAAGCTCAAATAATTATGAAACTCTCATACTAATATCCATCGAAAAGGGTAGAAGAAGTCATATTTTATTTTATTTTTTTTGATTAAATACAATGATTTATTCCAGAATTTTTCTATGAACTTGTAAAATGTAATCAATGTTGTAATTATAAGAGTATGAGGAGCCGTAGAGTTCAGCATTACTCAGTGTGTCCCATATAATAACGAATATTTTCAGGTATTGAGGTATTCAGACATTTCTGCTAATATTTAGGTACCCATAATTGAATACATTTTGAAAACATTTTAAGTGCTATTAATATAATATGAAGTAAATAAATATTTTTTAATTTTTAATGAGTTACGAATAAGATTAAAAAAATATGCGACCTGTGTATACATAGTATACAGATAGGTCGTGTCAGAGCGTTTCATTTAGCGAAATGCCAAATACGTAATAGCAATATAGCATTGATTATCAGTACTATACCAAAAAAATGTTAGTATTGATAATCAATGGTAAAAGGTACCAATATTGCCTCGCATTCACACGGTCCATGGTCGTAGACCGTAGTTCTATGTAATGTAGTGTATAAATATATATTATATACTTTAATGTGGTGATGAATGTTGATGTATTTAATATTAATATAAAATAAAATATCATAATATTTAATATCATATATTTTATGATAGGCGTAATATAGCGACTAGACATCGAGGCATCGTTTATTATTACACAATAATAATGCGCGTGATTTTCGTGTTCTTCTTCTCGATTTTATTTTTCTCGTATACTCTATAGGTTATATCACACATATATGTGTAATACTACGTTCTTCTAAACGTCGTCTCCGGTCGAATAACTATAATAACAACATTACATACGAATATAATATAAAATATGTGTATAATGCCTATATTATATGTATATGTGTATGGTTATGTTATAGGTATGTGTGTGTACCTTCATTTTGTTTTTACGGTTTTTAATCCCACGACCTCCGCTATGACCCGTAAACGACGACGAAATCGCCATTACTCCGAAATATATATATTTATATAATATAATATTATGGATGTATGTGTTGTAGACTGCGTATAGTACTGCGGTGTACGGACGTACCTAAATGCATTATATACGGTGGCCGGCGGTCGACGACTGTACACTAAGTTATAATATTATTTTGCCGGCCTAGTTGTAATTTTTTGTTTTATTCGACATCGTAAGTATACATACTTATGCATAGAAATAATAATAATGATTACAATAAAAATGTACCAAAAAAATAAAAAAATAAAAAAGTAAATAACCGTAAACGAATCTATTTTCGTAGCTCGTATACGATCATCACATCACAACAACCGCAACAGCGTCATTGATCAGACGTATATTATTAATATTAAATAAAAGCCTAAATATGATGATCGATCAGTTATTCGGTTACTCACTAACTCATTTTATAGATACTTACGTTTTGGATAACGTTCATTTAAGTTAAAAGAAGTTATCGGATATTCGGCCCCGAGGTTTATGTTATACCCTCTACTCATATGGACGATGCTGATTGTAGACTTTTGTAAATATAAATTTTTTTTTTGTGGGTTATTTATAGAATACCTTCTATAAAATTATTTAAGTTAAAAAGAGACCATTCAAACTAATTATTATTATATTTTATTTATATTTATGAGAAAGTTAGTTGACATTTATATTTATATTTTTATATAAATTGTGAAAAGACATCGTGTGGATGTTCGAATTTTGACAATTCCAAGAGAGACATGTTAAATGTAAAATGTGATTTTAGTTTAATGATTTTAATAGGCCTGTACAATGTGTGTTAGAACTACGTTCATTATATTAACCTTTTAGCATACAATTATAAGTTGCTAATTGTCTAATTGTGTCCCCACACCTTTCGTATATCATGCATTTGTGATCTACAGGCACGTATACAGTGAGGGGGGTTTGGTTCAATTATCGGAGATTGTAAATTGCGCCCATAGTGAGCAGGTAGAGAAAACAGAATAGTAAATTCCTCAGTTTAAATTTTTGGGAGATTGTAAACTCGGCTCGAGGAAAAAACATTTTCAAAAGGTCGATGGTAAACTCGGCCTGGGTTTTTTTCAGGTCAAAATTATTTAGATGTAAACTCGGCCCCGATTTTTTTCAGGTAAAAATAATTTAGGTGTAAAAACCATGATTTTTCTTATAATATTGGGGTGAGTGGAATTAAAACTTGAATTAAAATGCGCATGAAATGATTCACATGCATTTGTTGTTAAATA
>NW_019100677.1:0-2303 GCF_001856785.1 Myzus persicae | reverse complement strand
ATTTTCAAATTTTGATAACCACTTAGTGCCTTATAAATATTCATTTTTTCATGATCTAATTATTGTAAATAAAGCATTGAGTTTAAGGATACTGATATTATAGACTGCAGTCTTTAAGATTTGTTTGTAATACACATTTTTTCATATTTTTTTTTTTTTTTGATTCTTAAAAATCATTTGCCTGCGGGCGCACATGCCTCCCTTCACATTTTTTTTTCTATATTTCAACTCTACGTCAATTATTTAAAAACATTTTCAAATTTTGATAACCACTTAGTGCCTTATAAATATTCATTTTTTCATGATCTAATTATTGTAAATAAAGCTATGAGTTCAGGAATGCTGATATTATAGACTGCAGTCTTTAACATTTATTTTTAATACACATTTTTTGATATTTTTTTTTATTTTAATTCTTAAATTAATTGGCTGCGGTTGCCCATGCCCCCCTTCCCATTTTCATTTTTGTAAATTCTGGTTGTAGAAGAGGTCTTATCATAAATTATATTTTGTGATTATTATCATTGCTGGACGTATAGAATATAGATAATAGTTATTGGAAATTAGAAATTATTATGAAAACATAAATACTATTAATGCATATCTTCTTGTTATTATATAAAATGCAAAATGTATGTTGTCAAGGCTCATAGGCAAATAATAAATAAAATTATTATTATATCCTAATTCTGTTACCTATTTGTTTTAAGACACAATGCTTTAACCTCAAAATATTTTCTTATTTATTACCGTATGATATTGAGCACAAATGGCCTATCTCACGATTTAAGATATTTTGGGCCTAGCCACACTGTGCGGTTTTGTTCAGTTGAAACTGAAAAATCGAAACAAAATAGATTTTGTCGAAAATCAATTTTGCCTAAAAATTCCCGTTTTTTCCTTAATTTTCCATTTGTTTATCGCGGTACTTTTGAATACTACTGAAAAATTGCTACTTTTAATCTCCTTTAGGAGGTACCAGCTACATTCACTTCCCTATCAGATAAGGTACTATTGAAGAAAATCCAAGCACTAATGGAATGATTAATGTATTTTTTTTTATTTTAATATTAAAATTGATGAATTTTGGTTTTCGAAAATAACTAAACCAAAAATGATTAAGTATTGTTATTGTTACTAATGTTATATAATAATTATAATTTTTAATTATTGTTATTCTTTAAAAAAGTATTTAACTACCTATCAACTTTAAACAATATATTATTACCTTCTTTTTTATATTGTATGCTGCAAAAATGAGAGGGATTCTGCATACACCTATTTTCTTTTTTTATCGCTATCGCCACTTTTTGTCTGGTTTAAGAACTTTGAGTAGTGATCACGAATATGCCGGCATTTAGTTTTCATTTTTTTAACTATAATTTATTAAAACAAACATCAATATTTAATGAAACCTAATAAAATAATTTAAATATAATAAATACCTAATGAAATGTAATAAGTTGTGTTGAATAAATAAATATATAATAAATATATAATACCCGATATAATATAATATATTATAATACATAATATAATATGCATACACCTATGGTATATGTTAATTGTTTTGTTATTTATCTAACATAATATTTTAAGTTGTTGATATGTTATTAATTGTTTTATTTTGATCGGAGCGATGATTTTATTGATTTTACAAAGACTTTTATTTTATTTTATTTTTAAGTTTGTCTGTATACATGAAAAGCAATATACATATTTCTGAATAATTTGCAATTGTTCAAGAATTTGGCAAAATTCAAATTTTAGACACTTATAAAAAATTATTGTAAAATTATGCTCAACTTATCTTTTTAATTACACCAATAACTATTTATGACCTAATATACCTACGCTTATGTGGCTATGTAATCAATTTTAACAACAATAACTTTAGAACAACTAATTAAAATCGATAGTCTCGTATGCGCATTAACAAGCTAAAATAGTGTCAAAATATTTTGAAAATATTATTATATATAATATAAAATGCTTAATATTAGACATTTGATGAAAATATTGCATAATGTACCTAACTCGAAGCATTTTTTGACTACTTATCGTATATACAGACTCAAATAAAATACATATAGATCATTGAAAATTGAATACATTATTCGGTTCGCTCAGAATCTATTATTTATATCAGTATTTTATTAAAAATATAGGTAGGTACCTGCCTATTCTATAAAACCTAAACGCTATGTAATTTTTTTTTTCATTCAAAATATTTATCAACTGGCACCTATTTTGCTGCTTTGAAATTTTATTTCCTAGTTGGAAGGATTACGATCGCAATAAAA
>NW_019100676.1:31580-33557 GCF_001856785.1 Myzus persicae | reverse complement strand
CTCACCTATATCGATTGTCAGTTATTCTTCCATCATTTGAGTGAAACGAAGTTAACTTAAAGATCGTATACCTACTTATAGTAAGTTTTTTTGCTGTTTCAATATTATGGCCGGTGTGGTAAATATTCGAGACATCGATCAGTCATTGGGATCAAGGTAATTATCGATTTTTAATTACTGAAACTTAGATATACAATACTTTACAAAGTATTAATGGCACTTTTTTTGCACTACGTATTAATGTTATATGCAGCATTTATAATATGATGTAATATAATTAGATATTTAGTTTTCAGATTAAAGCACGTGTTTTAAAAGTTCACGAGTTACGTACCTTCAAAAATAATACAGGAAAACTTTTTTGTGTGGATATATTTGATGCTACGGGAGAAATACGTCTCACCGCTTTTAATAACGATGCCGAAAATGTGTGCTCAATTTTCAAGGTATGATATGAAGAATAGTAATAAATAATAATATTACGATCGTCAAATACGATTTATTAAATTTAAAAATGTATTATCTTATATCTATAAAAACATTATGATTTGTACCTTTATAGAAAGACCAGATTTTTAGCATAGTAAATGGAAAAATTAACAAAGCTAATAAATTATACAATCGCCTTAATCATAATTATGAAATTATAATGGGACCTATGACAATTATTACTCAAATAGAAGATACATCGGATGTAGTTCCAACACACGTCACTCTTATGACGTTTGATAGTATTATATCATTAAATAATGATGCGATATTGCGATAGTTGGTATGTATTACACATTACTATATAGTCTTCCGTTATAATTAATTTTATTTACTACTTAATTACTTTCTAGACACTATTGGAGTAATAATTCGCATAGAAGACATAGTAGACATTGTAAAGCCAACCAAAACACTGAAACTACGAGATGTTATAATAGCAGATAATACTGGAATCGAGGTACCTAAATAGGTTTTATATTACAATAAACATTTTATCTGTTTTAAATACCTATATAAATGATTTTATATTATATTTAATTTTATATTACACTTACGCTATGGAACGAAGAAGCTTCTGTATTTAGTGGAAAAATAGAAGACGTTCTTTCAGTTGAGAAGGGTAAATTAGTTGTTTATAAAAAAGGTAAAAAATTATCTGTAACGCAGTCTACTGTTATACAAATTAACCCTAATTGGCCTGAAAAAGAAGTGTTAAAAGAATGGTATAAAAATGAGGGCCAATATCAAGTCGATAGAATGGATTTAACACAATCATCGTCAATCGATAATAACACTACGTTAAATCAATCAGGTAGGTTTTTAAAATAGTTTAAACAAATTGACTTACATAGCAACTTTCTATAATGTGTGTTGTATTTTTTTTTCAATAACAGATAACGCATATTTAACATCAGTAGATGATAAGATTTTTTCACAAATAGTGGAAGACGAAAAGTCTACGAAACGTCGTTTAGATGAGATATACATCCTCCAAGAACAGCTGCAAAGTGAAATTATTGAACTTACATTTAAAAAAATTAGATTAAATCTCGAACGTCAAGCGGTAGAAAATAGGATTATTAATAGAAGACAATAAGACATTGATTATTAATTTTATTATTGTCTATATAATATATTTTTAATTTGATTGTATATTATGTATTTATTATTGTTATTATTATTAATTATTGCATTTGTTTGCACTTGCATTTTTCCAAATGAAATATATATTATTCAATGAACAAATAATTTATTGTTACATTTTTTTCTACCTTATCTCTATTCTATAATAAAAAGAATACAATTGACCACTCCAGTGGTTGAATTCTAAATAAAGGATATATCATTTTCAGAAACTAGCAATAACAATAACTGCAATATGTAATTATGTTATATTTATTTGTATAGCCAAAAAAAATAGTCTTATGTTTTTAAATTAAATTATAAAAAAATAATTTCTTCCGGAGGAAGATCGGGCAGCTAGTT
>NW_019100676.1:0-31415 GCF_001856785.1 Myzus persicae | reverse complement strand
GCTGTTTATTTCCCTCCCAAATCCACAGTGGATTCCTGTAAGTTTTTTATTTCAAATCTTGAAAATGTCGTAACGTCCTTTCCTGACTGTGCGTTTATTGTCTCTGGGGATTTTAATCTTCCTGGGATAAACTGGTCGGATGACCAAAATGGTGTAATTTACTCGACCTCTATCAACTGTCATGCTCGTTGTATCCCTGAAAGTTTTGCTTACCTTAATTTTGTCCAATTGAACGAGGTCAAAAATTACCATGGTTCTGTTTTAGATTTGGTTTTTAGCAACAAAAGTGATATGATTATTATGAGATCTGATGTGTATGTTGTTCCTGAAGATGCTACCGTTACCACCCAGGCTTAGTTTTTGAAACGGTTTTAGCCCCAGTTCCGATTAACCAAGATTTGAACCATCCCTTCTTAAATTTTAAAAGAGCAGATTTCTCCAAAATTGAACAATTTTTATTGTCTTTTAATTTTAGAGACACTATTAGCTCTTTAAATACAAATGAAGCCACTAATGCTTATTATGATGCTCTTCACTTTTGTATTATTAGTTTCATCCCGCAGGTGGTATACACGAAGTCAAAGTATCCTTCTTGGTTTACTAGTGAACTAAAAAAATTGACATTTCAAAAAAGGAAAGCACATGGCACCTACAGGGCTTCGATGTCCTCTATTGACTACTCCACTTTTTCTCTGCTCCGATCGAAGTTTAAATTTCTCTCTAAGAAATGTTAAGTGAACTATATTAAACGAATAGAAGCATCTATCTGTACTAATCCCAAATCCTTTTGGGATTTTGTGTGGAAAAATAAAAAAGGTTCCAACATCAATTCACTTGTAAAATTGAATGGTGTTTCCCAGTGTTGATAAAACTACCGTGTATGAACTTTTCTCAAAGCATTTTAGCTCCGTTTTTTCACCTAATAATTTAAATGTTGAACTCAGTAGTATTAGTGGTCTACCATATGAGCTTCCTTCAACTTGCAACATTACCCTAAGTGACGTTGGGTCTATACTCTATTCGCCGTAAGATGACCCACTTGCGCGCATGCATACTGAGCCGCCGGAACGTTCAGAACCCCCGCGTTGTAGACCGGTGGTCTGTGTTGTATTCGGCAACCGACGGTGCTCGTCGTAGTAGGCAGCTGCCACCGTGCATACAGAATGTTTTACAAAATAATTGTTACTAATTAATCTATTAATCTATTGCGCACGTTCGCGGAGATAGTGTCGACTGTCGATAGTCGATACGTCGTTAAGATAATCAAATCACTACGTATACGCCAGGTGCGGTAGCGATGATCAACACTAGCGCTCCGAAGACGCGGTGGCCTGCGGAGCAACGACCGGTTTTCGTCGAGCGAGTGGGTCAACTTACGGCGAATAGAGTATAGTCTAGCCCAGGGGTTTTCAACCTGTGCGTCGCGGCTCCCAGGGGCGTCGCCGGTTATTATCAAGGGAGCCGCGTTCGCAATAGAAACTAAAAATAAAATTTCGGCGCACCAATACGTATTACATGTTGCATGTGTGAGATAACCGTCGATAACCGTGTTTGCGATATCGAGTAATAGCATATTTCGATTACTATTTACAATTAGGTAGGTACTTAATGATTTGCCTCTAATAGTCTAATATAATCTATCAGTTGTAAAACGCACACCGCTGTCGCCTGTCTGTTTTGTATTCAGTGTGTTATATGCGCTACGGCTACGTATATCGACCGATATTTATTACGATCTTTTTTTGTTCTGTGTTATTTGTTGTGTATTTTTTCTGTAATAATAGTAGTTATAACTATGGATAAGTTTTTGAATTCTAGTAGAAAACGTGATAATCCAGAAGTAATTTCAAATATTGAAAAGAAACAAAAAATCAGAAAATATGATGATTGTTATTTGAATTTCGGATTTACTAGCACTGTTGTTGCAAACGTAGAACATCCCCAGTGTGTTGTTTGTTTGAAAGTAATGGCTGTAGAAAGTATGCTTCCAAATAAAATGAAACGCCATTTGGAGACAGTTCATGGAAATTTGGTGAACAAACCACGTGATTATTTCGTATCAAAATTAAAAGCTATGGCTCAACAAAAACATATTTTTACAAAACAAGCTACAATTCCTTCTAAAGCACTACTTTCTTCCTATAAAGTAGCTTGGCGAATAGCAAAGAGTAAAAAACCTCATACTATCCCATTAAAAATTAAAATTATTATTAATGTATTAATTTTTTAATTGTATGTAAAAAAATGTTTCCTATTATTAATACCTAATTACATGTTTATCATTAAATAAAGTTAGATTAAAATTATTATAAGTAATGTAAATTTGTTTATTTTAAATGTTCGTATGGGAGCCGTATATTTTATTTCAAAATCAAAAGGAGCCGTGGACCCAAAAAGGTTGACAACCACTGGTCTAGCCAAATTACGTCTCACTAATTTAGTTGGATAGAGCTTGGAGACAAAACATTTGCAAAATAACTGGACCGACACGCAAGGAAAAACAAGGGACTATATATAAATCACTAAAAGTTCAGTCAATGTGTGATGAAAATAAATTTAATAATGCTTTAAAAGAATTTAACCAGGAAGCTAATAAATGATCCAGACACTAAAGACTTTGGTAAATATTTTGATCGCATGTATGGAAATGGAGTTAGTTCGTGGGCGTATTGTCATCGGAAAGGTCTAGGTGTAAATTGTAATATGCATCTAGAATCTATGCTTAAAACAATAAAATATCATTATTTAAACGGATCCAAAGTTGGGCGGTTAGACAAAAGTATAACAACTATTAGAAGATATACCCGCGATAAAAAAGTTGAAAGAATAATTAACCCTTTGTAGACTGGCGGGACTTTAAAGTTATTGACTTTAAAATTATATAAAATAGTACATTCATTTTATAACGTTGGTAACACCTGTCGGGACTTTTCAGTCCCATATATAATCAAAAAAAAAATAATACTATTATCACAATCATACGTTATCAGTGTTTTTATCTGTGTCGAAAATTTCAATTACGCGTTCACGTGTGTATGGTAAAGTGCTGACGAAAATCACAACTGGAAATTAATTTTGAAGGTAATGATGCACTTTTTTTACTTATTATTGTGTAATAATATATAAGGAATGTATAAAAACATTTTATACTTGTAATTTTAACTTTTTATACATATTAGATTGTATTTTGTTGGTGGGACTTGAATGGCCCGTCAGTCATTTAGATTTTTGCATAAAAGATCTGTCGAAATAAAATACATTGATTTTCGAAACTGTTTTGTTTCTAACATGCAAAGAAGATGAAACCGACTACTATTGAAGAAATAGAATGCATGCTAGAAGAAATTCCCGATGATGCTGCATATAACTCTGACATTGAAGATTGTTCAGTTGATGATGAATTTGACCCATCACATAATGTTACTTCATTTGTTGATTTTGATATTGAAAATATGGGTATGCTCTCAAGTATAAAATTAGTTTGATTTATTATAATATTATATATATTTTTTAGAAATCGTATGTGTTAATGAATTGGGAGTTTTGGAAAGCTCAACTGATTTTTAGCTACTAACAACATCTAAAGAAGATTCTGAAAAAAATGTCAATAATATTGGTATGTTGTAATTAATTATAAAATAAATTAATTTTATTTAATTATATATTTGTTTTTAGACATATTGAATGTTGACTTGGGAAATGTGAGTACACAAATTAAAAAAAATCAAAAGGCTGGACAAATTTAAAAAAAAAGTTAGTTCAACTGCAATAACACTCAGGGAAGTAAATTCTGATTCAGCTGTTGAGGACCATGCATTCAGTCCTGTGTGGAAAAGAAAATTTAACATTCCTACGTCAAGGCCTGAGTACAATCTACGAACAGGAGCTAACGAAAGTTCATTTTTGAACTGTAATACTCCAACTTATGTCTTTTTAGTGTTCATAGATTGTATTTTAGAGGACATAGTATATCAGACAAATCTTTATGGAACACAAAATGGTAAAAACTTGAATATTAAAAATGAAAATATGCTAGCATTTATTGGTATAAATTTTATTATGGGATACAATCGCTTACCTTCGTGGAAAGACCCAGTGGAATCAATGCCCAGTGCTTTATTTGATAAGATTCTTGTAAATCTACATTGTAATGACAACTCGGCTCTACCACATAACAATAAAGATAAAGTATTCAAATTAAGGCCAATGATAGACAAAATGAATTCCGTTTTCAAACACCATTATTTTGGGACAAGGGAAGTGAGTGTAGACGAAAGCGTGATCAAGTTTAAAGGTAGATCGTCACTAAAACAGTACAACCCAATGAAACCAATTAAAAGAGGATATAAACTGTGGTGCCTAGCTTACCAAAAAGGTTATATTATGAATTTTAAAGTCTATCAAGGCAAAGAAGAATTAGTGAATTCTAGTTTTGAAAAATATGGACTTTGGGAACGTGTTGTACTAGAACTCACAGAACATTTGTGGAATCGAAACCGAGAGGTTTATTTTGATTATTACTTTTCATCTTCATTGTTAATTCAAAAGCTGAAAACTGAAAAAACACTGGGCTGTGGAACAATATTCGAATAAATCGAAAAGGGTTACCATCAGAAATGACGTCTGATAAAACATTAAATCGAGGTGACCACGATTCAAAATATTTATAAGATGGAACTGCATTTTTCAAGTGGAAGGACAGAAAGCCGGTACATATCATTTCAAACTTCCATGGATCTGAAACGACAACTGTTACAAGGAAAGAAAGAAATGGCACATTACATCCAGTTTCGTGTCCTACAGCAGTTGCTGATTATAATCGTTTCATGGGTGGAGTAGATTTGGCAGACCGATTAAGGGCATTGTATAATGTGGAAAGGAAATCACGTAAATGGTGGTAATGTATTTTTTTTTGGTCTTATAGACATTATGTTTGTAAACTCATTTATAGTTTATTGTGATTTATTTGAAAAAATAACCGATTTGCAATTTTGGAGAGCCGTTGCACAAGGGCTTTTAACAAATAAGCAACTAAAAAAAAACCAGTCTCCACAAACTCCATAAAACATGAAACGAAGAAAAAATGCATTTTCAATGCCACGAGATGTCAGAACAAGTAATATAGGAGTTCATTGGCCGAGGTTTATAGAAAAAAGAGCAAGATGTGAGGTGTGTAGTTCCAAAGGTGTGGAATCTAGACCATTTTCTATTTGTAATCATTGTAAAGTATATTTGTGTCTCAATGACAAAAAAATTGTATTTTCGAATACCATGAGATGAATTAAATATAAAATTAATATTAATTTTTTTTAATGCTTATATTGTAAGATAATTATATTAGTGAAGGAGAAAAATAAACTATAATATGATGATTTTGAGTTATAGTTTTTTCCACAAACTTCAAAAACGTTTAAAAATTTGTTTGAAGTTTTAACTATTTATATTTTTAAAAAATAACAGTACTAAAGTACGCGGAGGTGGGATACTTATAGCGGTTAAAAAATTATTAAGACCTTTAATCATCCATCCTAAATGTGATAATGTTGAACAAGTTTTTGTGAAAGTTATATTACCAAATAAGGTTAGTGTTCTTATAGCAGGTGTTTATATACCACCATCGGCAAATGTTGAAATATATGAGAGCCATGTTAAGGAAGTTGATATTATATGCCAGTCTTGCATATATGACATAGTCATTGTATGTGGAGATTTTAATTTGCCTGGTGTCAATTGGTATAATAATGGCGAAAGCTTGATATTTAGTGGTACAATTAGTGACAAAGTAAGAGTAATAGGTCACCAATACGCACTACTAAACTTTACTCAAAATAATGAGATCAGAAATCAAAATGGTGCTCTTCTTGACCTTGTGTTTTCAGGCTCCCCTTTAAGTATTGAACCTGCCCTAGACTATATTGTCCCGTGCGACACCCACCATCCAGCTCTATCAATTAGCTGTCCACTTCCAGTCGATACACCAATGCTTAACAATGAACATACATATAGGGACTTCAAACAAGCTGATTTTGGGAGGATTGAATCTAGTATACGTGAATTTGATTGGGATACAATTTTCAATGAAATGTCAGTTAACCAAGCTGCTAGTTACCTACAAAATATTCTTTTAAGTTTAATTAATAAATATGTACCCAATAAAGTCTTTCGTAAATCTAACTTTCCCCAGTGGGTACCAGGTGAACTTAAATCTCTTATAGTTAAAAAAAAAGTGGCCCATAAAAAGTATAAAACTACTGGATCTCAAGTCGACTATAATAACTTTTCCAATTTATGAGCTCAATGCAAATCGGCATCAAAAAAATTTCTCAATGAGCATATAAAAAACACTCAAATTAGTCTAACATCTAACCCAACCAAATTCTGGAATTATGTACGAAATAAAGGAAAATGCTCAGGCATCCCTGAAGAAATGCATCTAGAAAATACACACGTTTCAGGCCCTCAGATTTCGGCATTCTTTGCTTCGTATTTTTCTTCCGTATATAAAACACCTAATACAAAACCAAATGATCTAGATAACCTCACGATAAATCAGTATTCACATCTGCCTTCTAAAGTGTTTCTTTCACGGGACGATATCTCGGAAGTTTTAAATAGCTTATCTAAATCTGATAGTAAAGGACCAGATGGGATAGCAGCACCTCTGCTCTTCCAATGTCGTGAAGCCTTAAACACACCCTTACTAATATTATTTAATAAATCTCTCCAGCAAGGTATTTTCCCAAACATTTGGAAAACAAGCAAAGTCACACCTATTTTTAAATCAGGAGACCCAACTGATATTACTAATTATCGTCCAATTTCGGGGTTACCTCTTATTGGTAAGGTACTCGAATTCTTAGTTCTAAAGAAAATCGAAAGACAATTTAATGTGGTACTGTCCAATGATCAGCACGGTTTTATAAAAGGTCGATCCACGGTCACTAACATGGTTGACTTTTCTACATATGTCTTAGATGCATTTGAACTCCACTAACAAGTAGATGTCATATATACTGATTTTTCGAAAGCATTTGACTCAGTTAATCATACAACATTAATACTTATCTTGGATAAATTGGGTGTGGGAAATCCATTATTATCATGGATTCAATCATACCTCAGTGATAGATTTCAATTTGTTGATTTGCTTAATAATAAATCGGAGAATATTAAGGCAACCTCTGGCGTACCCCAAGGTGGACACCTCTCACCGCTATTATTTAACATTTTTATTAACTCTATATCAACGATTATATCACCTTGTAGAATACTTCTATTTGCTGATGATGCGAAAATATTTTATAAAATACAAACTCCTGAAGACTGTATTGCTCTGCAAGATTCTATATTCAAACTGGTCGACTGGTGTAATTTGGTTGGACTCTCCTTAAACTTCAATAAATGCAAGGTAATGACATTTTTCAGAACACATAATTATATATATTTTGACTACTTAATGTATAATGAATGCTTGCCCCGAGTAGACCAAGTAGAAGATTTAGGATTCACATTAGTACCTTCTTTATCTTTTAGTATTCATGTTGAGCGTATCACTTGCAAAGCGCTACGTACACTGGGTTTTATTCGCCGGAATGCGTCGAACTTTGATCAAGCTAATTGCCTAGTAACATTATATACATCATTGGTGCGGTCAATTTTAGAATACGGCTCTGTTTCATGGTCCCCCTACACTCAGAAAGACATCCAAAGGATTGAAAGGGTTCAAAACCGATTTTTTGCTTTCGCTGGGTATGTTTTAAAAATTACTCACCTTCCTCATGACTACTCATCAATATCAACATTTTTAAATTTATCTAACCTTGAAAGTAGAAGAAATATGTTAGATATAAGATTTTTAAATAATTTAGTTTTGGGGAAAACCGATGCTAGCCGTTTACTCGAAAGGTTTAAATTTCACATACCTAGAAATGGGTCCCGTAGTAAAATAATGTTTGAAATCAGCACTCGTAAAACTAATTATCTTTGCAATGACCCTATCCAGAGAATAATGAGTAAAATTAACTCAGACCCAAGACTTTTGGAATTTTAGTCAAAAATAAAGAGTAAAATAAATCTTGGCACGGACCACACAACGTTAAGTTTTTACTTAATAATAATAATATGTATACCTATTAACTATATCTTTATTTTTATGTTCTATTAGTACTTAAGCTATATTATACTTATAATGTTTTTTTATCACTACCAATTTGTTATCTAATACCTACCAATATTTATGTATTTGTCTATGTTAACTGCCGTTAGGCGTTGAAATAATAAAATAAATAAAATAAAAAATATAATTTAGAAATGTCCTTAATTTCATAGTAAAAATACATTGATTATATGGGGAAAAAAATTGCTCTAAATGGCTGACGGGACTTTTAAGTCCAGACCGTAAATGACTGACGGGACTTATGAATCCCAGGGCAAAAAAAGGATAATGAACTACATTTTTATGTATTTTCAAAATGTTTCCATTTTTAACATAGAAAAACATAAGGAATTGGCAAAAAAAATTAAAAATTTTTTAGTTTTTCTAGGTTTGGTCTAGAAAGGGTATTAACTAAGGGAAAAACAACCACAAGGATACAAGAGATAAAAAAAGACACAATAAAAGTACATTACTTGACCTTACAATTAATCAGGATAGTATTAATAACTGGAGTGTTGAAAGTGAATATACACAGAGCCAGTTTTATAAAATTAAAAAAAATAATGATGATGTATGTTTTCCAATGACATGTTCTATTTGTAAGTTGTATATTCACACATTTCAATGTTCTTGTCCTGATTGCCAAATCAAGTCTATGATATGCAAGTACATTCATTTTGTTGCTTTGAAGTCAATGTCAACAGAAAATGCTGAAGATATAACTACTTCGTCAGAAGTAGATACAGAAAATTCCAATTTTGATGCAACTGTAAACAATCCAAACGACAATGAAATACAAGTTCATATTAAGACATTGGAAAATAAAAAAAAACAATTAATATGCAAGAACAATTTAAAGAAAAGGCTATTAGCCTAGCATATAAGATAACCAATATTAAAAATAATGAATATCTTCAAGAAGCATTAAAAAAATTAAATTCTATCGAAGTATACATCGATGCAACATCAAATAATGACGAGACACTTAGATTTCACTAAGACTACTAATGATGAAGGCGATGACAGTAAAATCAATTATATTATCAATTATATTATATTACATTTTCATTGTGTATAACATTACGAATGACTTCAATTTTAAAAAGGGGACAATTGGATGTCGCTTTGCTGTACATTAAGGAGTCGTATAGTAGGTCACTATAATGGATGTGTCATGTGCTAAATTTGAATGCAGTGATAGGCCAATGTTAATTGATAAAAAAATCATATTCAGAAAATATTAATACATAAAATATTGAATATGTCAAACACAAGAAGAGGCCTATTTGTTCGGACCAAGCCAGTATACAGTGCATATGACTATAGTATAAGTGTATGATTGTTTTCATTATATTGCAACAGCTGCGCACGTTGGCTGTCTGTCGGCTGTGATACTAGCGATATGCTCTTATCTAGCTGATAGTGAGCGGCGTTCGTAGCTCTGACGGTTTTTTTGTATACTTTTTCATGTCTATAATTGTTTTATTTAAAGGCTTTTGACCAAAACCTCAAACTTTATTATGATCATCATTCTTCTTTTGCCGCTTCTCGAGCTGTGTGGTCACGTTTTCCCAGCCAGTGGTGTTACCTTCGTATTCATTGTTCATTCGTGTTGCCATTTCGTATGCATTTTTTTTGTCCTTTTTTATATTGTTTGCCATCGCATTCATCATTCTTTTTACAACCAAAGGTTTCAGTAAGTATCGCTATTATAACAATATAACTTTCTAATTTCCCAATTCAGGGCGGTCAAGGCATACTTAACGAACCACGTGGTTGTGGATTGTGGCATTATTAGTATTCATTTTTTGTCCATTTGTGGTTGTGTTATTCGTTGAACTGGTGGCTCGTTGGTCGTACGTTCTCGGGGTTGTCGCACTTTTTATTTTATACTGTATTATTTTTTATTGTGCAAGTGTGGGCATCCCGAGACGGTAGCGTTCCGGTTTGAAGCCGCCAACGAACACCAGTTCCCAGGTAAGAGGCTTACGAGCCTCATTATTATTATTATTATTAATTTTATTATTTTTTATATACCTTTATGGAGGCCGTTTGTACATTACTATTCATTTGTTGAGCCAGCAGGGCTAGTCATATTATTATATTGTTATTTCATATAATTATATAGTTATTTTATATTATTATACATTGTCATTTATTATTGAGCCATCAGGGCCTATTATATTCTTTTATACAGTATTATATAATATATATTTTTCATACATATTATTTACATATCCTGTAGCGTAGAGGCGTACCTGATTTTTTATAATAAAGGACGTCATATGCGCCAACACTATTACTATATTACCGAAAGCTCTATGGTCGGAAAAATCAAAAACCGCTCACGGATTTTCGTACCGCGGTCGTATACACTTGGTACCCTGGGATAGTCGGACGCCAATTACTATATCACCCAAAGCTTTGTACACTCCAAAATTAACACGCCTCATAGACAATTTTCCTGGCTATAAGAATATATAGTTTAGAAGCTTCGCCACCTTCCGGAACATGGTCGGAAAAATCAAAAACCGCGCATGGTATTTGCACTGTATCGTGTCGTCCATTTCCAATTTCGTTCTTGGTAGAATGGTATAATATTAGGTATATATTAGGTCAACGAATGTAACCACGTATTATGTTGCCATGGTTTTTACATAATTATTTATCTTTTTAAGGCATTTCCTAATAGCGGTTCGGTATATTATAATTATAAAGGTTCACATAACGCTGTATTTTTGGCGGTGTGTGATGCTAATTATAAATAATTTATAATGGTTGATATTGGAGCACCTGGCGGGTGTAGTGATGGTGGTGTATTTAAAGATAGTCTAATTGGGAAAGGTCTTCTTAAAAATACACTACAAATTCCCTGTCCAACGAAATTGTCCTCTTCTACTGACTTGTTTCCATATTGCCTGGTAGGAGATGAGGCATTCTCACTGTTGCCAAATTTAATGCGGCCATATCCTGGTAGAGAAAAGTCTAAACTTCCTTTAAAACAAGTGAAATTTAACCATCGGTATGTAAGTTAAAAGTTGTATAGTTAATGTTTGTTATAAATGGTTTATTATTTAAGTTTAAGTAGTGCAAGAAGAACTATCGAGAATACTTTTTCGTTATTAGCAGCAAGATGGAGGATATTTAGAAGGCCAATTATTGCCAGTGAAAAAACAGTTCATGCTATCATTCAAGCAACTGTAGTGTTACACAATTATGTAATCAGTAATGAGAAACTGAAAGGTATTTTTTGGATACAAAATTAATGTTCAGCAATTATTATAAGTATCTTTTATTTTACATTTTTAGGTACTGACAATTACTGTCAATCAGTTAACTACAAGGCAAGAAAGAAGGGATAATCAATCAGTTTGTTTGTTGCCAGTTCTACAAATGGGATCTAATAACCTCACAAAGGAAGGAAAAGATGTCCGAGAAAAATGTGCCAATTACTACTCTGGAGAAGGAGCTCTTGATTTCCAATATGATATGATATAAATTTATCTTTTTGATGTAATAAATAAAACATAAACATTTGAATTAAAGATTTTTCAGTCTATGTCTCTAATAAGTTATAGACCTAATTGCTTAATAATTCTCTCTGGATTTCAATTTTATATGAATAATATGAGTTTATAAAATGAAATCTCTCATTCTAAATAATTTATTCGGTTCTTGCAATCTAATAATGTATGTTATATTCCGGATTTTTTCTATCTACACTCTACAAAGTATAGATAATACAGAAACAGGCCACAAACAGCATGAACTAAGATCATATTTTATTATCGATATCTTTGATCTTTCTCAATAGGCCTTGTATCATCATTCTGTCTCAATTCGTACAATTTTCTTAAAAATTTTACCCGACAAGCAAAGTTATCATTTCTCTCCATCAGAAATCTACGCCCATCATTACACTTTCTGTACTTGAAGTTCAAATTATGCAAAATAGCTTTAACTGACGTTTTTGAGCCCGGGTAATTTTAAACTAAAATTAAAACTTAACTTCACAATGTTTAAATTCAATAACTTCATCTTAAAACACATCCACTAACACAATTCACTCCACAATACAAAATGAAATTCCTTCCTTCATAACCACATTAAATAATTTTCTCATAACACTACCAAAATCCCGATTTCCGTCCGTAACTATCGAAGAACTCCCAGAATAAGTAAATAAAAATCATCTTGAATCACATCATCAAGAAAAAGAATTCAAACAATCAAATGAACCTAACCCTTTCCAAAATTTAAAAACACTAACACTTCAAAAATGTTATCCTACCACAACACCATTTCAAAAGTACATAAATGCACATTACCCAAATTAATAAAATAAAAAATAATTTTGAAAAATAAATACAAACGAGCTTGCTTGATATGAATTATTGTTGTTTATTATCATACTAACTTTCTAACAAGTAGCTTCCAGCGTCTTATTGTTGCAAATATCACAACTCCGGAGCATAAGTACACCAGACCAAATAGTCAACATTGCAAAAATATGCACTCATATATAATAAACCTTAGGCAATTCTAATGGGACAAATTGTATGGTGCAGTAAAGGCCATAACTTCAAAACTAAGTCCGACCGACAAATTCTGTAAACATTAGTAAGTTCCTAAAAAAAAATGGTGAAAGTGGTAAAGTGCATTTGTGGATTAATTCATATCGTATATTTTTATTTATGAAACATTGGATGTTACTAGAATTATTTATTAAGATCTCATTGAAAATATAGGTATCTTGTATGTGGCACCCATAACTGTTCAGAAAATATCTCAAAGTATCTGATGATGTATTTTTAAATCCTATATGTAATGTTCAACTTTATTTTAATTTAATATTATTTGTTATGGTAGGTCTTTTCGAATTAGACCAACCATCAACACGTTCTATTCCTACCACTATGAAAACAGAATTACAAAATACAAAATGTATGGATAATGATGATGATTTTGAGGGGTTGAAAAAGGCTGTGAGATTTCTAAAGAGGATTACTCACGCCTAATACAATTTATAAAGCCATGTCGCCCAATTCGGGATCACAAAATGAATTTAAGTGAGAGATCAGAAAACATTAAGGATAGTTTCTGGAACCAAGTGTATGTGTAGTTTGAAGGTAAATTATTCCAAATTAATTAAGCTGTAGACTATAATGTAATATTTTTTTAAAATAATTTATAATAATAGGAATTAGCTATAAAACTTAGTAGTATGTTGTACATTTTAAATGAATTATAGTCAACCATTAAAATGTTTTAGCTATGAATATGTTATCAATCACTCATAAATAAATTTTTGATGGATTCATTATATTATATAGATATTGAAAATTACAAATTATGACTCATTTATCATTATTAAGTCGAATGGCAGGGATTACTCAGTATGTTCTTGGTTGACTGATCTGATCTACAGGCAATTGTTGAACGTAGGTGTGATCTTGCAGGTGGATGTTTCTGACCCTATTTACTTCTTCATCATGATTGGCTGGAATGACATAATTGTGATCTCTCAACGCTATTTTAGAAGGGGTATGCTGAAAAGACTTAAAAAATATGAAACAAACAAAAGAAATATAAATCAAAAATAAATTATTAACATAGTTGGTTGTTCTTAAAAAAAACCGTTTTTTTTTCGTGATTGTAAATCGCAGGTAAGTTGCAGATAGATCTATGTAAATACAAAATTAAAACTTATATTAGTATCACAGATAATAATATAATAAAATATATTTATCAACATGTTATAATATATTTACAGTTATTCACTTTACATGAGCTGAAGTTGTTTCAGCTAAAGCCTGTGTTATTTAGGTAATCAAAATAGAGATTAATAACTAATATCATTTTTGGTATCCTCCAGAATAAACTAAACCTGTGTTTCTCAACCTGGGGGTCGCCAACTTATTATTTAGGGTCACAATCGAATGATTTGAATGAATGTGAAAATTAAAAGCTCAAATAATAAAAAAATAAAATCAATAAAATATTATTATATTACATACCTTTTATGAGTATAGATTATTTATATTAAAATGGAAAACACACTATTGTCAAATTTAATGGTCTATAATGATAATCTAAGCGAGTATGTAAAAAATATATATGTAAGTGTCGCTAAAAAATTTAAGTTTAAAAAAGGGGTCACCACAGTAAAAAGGTTGAGAAACACTGAACTAAACTGTAAATTAATTTCTCATAAGTTCAAAATTATTTGATACAACATTAAAAAGTAGGTAATATGATAGATTCTTCACAAGCCAAAAAAATGAATTCCAATCTTCATTGACATAAAATTTTCAGACAGTGTTAAATATTTATTTGAAAATATATTAAATTACAAGGTTTACTCACAGCAAAATTAAAAATAATGAACAAAACCTCTACTTAACATACAACACTGCTTTATTTTAAATTTGTTGTACATTAAACCAACGATGAAGTTTATTCAAAATGTGTAAACATTTATTTACACTAAATCATTAACAGACGGATGAAAAAGTTTTATTAAAAAAAAGTAAAAAGTGGTTTAAGTATGAAGTTTAGATTTTTGATTCTGGTATTACTACTTATTAAGGATACAGATTTTTTTTAAATATTTAATAATGAGCTTATTATTTTTGTGTGAATTTACGGCCAAGTGAAGTATTTAAAACACAAAATTGAAAATTGCATTCCTTAATGATGTTTGGAAATTTAATTTAAGATATAACATCATTGGCTTTGAAATTTATTTTAATACATATAATACATTTTTAAGAATTTATCAACTGTTTACAATTCATAACTGAGAATATATCATCATTTCAAACTTAAAACAATACCCTATTATTCCAAAACAGTAGTTTGAGTTTCATACTAGTGACCCTATAATAATAGGATTAAATTCAGAATGAGTAAACTTAAATAACACATCAAATATCCATAAACATATGTGTAACAAGTGCAATAGAAAAGTTATAGATTGGTAAGTATAGTAAGATGTTCTCGTCGATACCATCAAATCTTACAAGCAGCTCATCCTTTAAAACCTGACCAATAGAATTCATTTCTTTTGGTAATTTATTGATATTAATAAAATTTAAAACAACTTATTTAATGTTTTGATAAAAATTATTTCTTTAGATAAAGTTACTTATTTTTCAATACTTATTTATGTAGTCACTTCATAAAAGATTTTCAAAATGGCCCGGGCATTTTCCAATATAATCCAGTCTTGTGTTTTCAATCAGTTTAACTCTGGATTACCTAAAACTGCAAGTGGCAATAATTGGATCTTTAATTGCAATTAGTCCATTAAGCATGTCATATGTCGAATTCCATAGCGTTGGATAATCCTGCTTGAGTTTTAAAATAGGTGAACCAATTTGTTTTTGATAATCGTTTAATTTTGCCTGGGCGTGCGAACTTCTTTTAAAATACTATACTATGCTTTTTACTTTTGTTAGAGTAGAATCAATACTTTTCAAGCTAGATTGGACAGTTAAATTAACGGAATGTGCAAAGCAAGATAGCCATCTCCAATTATACTTTCTGATTGCTGCTATAATATTAGCAGCGTTATCAGTTACTACAGCAGTAAGTTTATTCAATAAATTCCATTCTTCAACCGTGTTTGGGAGGGCTTAGCCCCTAGAGCCCCCTATGGTGGGAGAATCTTTGACAGTCTGTACATTGTGGGATATCCTTGGAGAGTTTTCGTAGTTCTACTATTATTACGCAATGTAGAAGTCAGTTTAAGAAAAATATTTCAGTAGATGATTTTGATAACAAAACTGCTACGGTTGGTATTGGCGATTTGAATTGGTTTTGTAGGCGTGTGACAGAAGCGACTTCAAATTTAAGTTCTCGAAGTTCGTTATACAAGCTTCCGATGTGTTTATAGAAAGATTTCTAATAAGTACCGATAGTTATTTATTTCATTAAGTTGGTAAGTGTGGTATTCAATTTCGGCCTCATCGAAAAGTTCAGTTGTGGTTCTATTGTCGTCTATCGAGTTTAAATTAATTTTTAGGGCAGATTTAGTATTTGCCATAGAGAAATTGTCAAATGAACGTTTTCGTAATCGGAAATATTATAAACATAAATAGGTGGAATTTTAGGTCTGACCTGTGGTTGCTGAGTATTGTCGTTTTCTGTAATAGTGTGCATTTCACTGGTGTCTTGGAGAGTTAGTAGTAGAGAGAATCTATTTTTGCTAGTGTGATGAGGTGTTAAAGTGATACTGCTAGTTATTTTCTTTGAAGTATCAGGAAGGTTGAGGTCTAGAGATGAAGTATTTTTATTAATAAAATTCAATTGAATTTCAGGCATCGCACCAACCATAAAAAACCGGTCCTACCATTCAAACAGAAGATACCATATGCGATTCAATCGACGTAGTAGAAGTAGAAGATACAACCAATGATATCATGCCGCCCGAAGTGGAATCATTAGACGAAGTCATGTCGTCTCTTCTAGACGACATCAACGAAACATTGTGCAAAGATGTGGATTAGGAATTTGCCTGTGGTGACAAAATATCGCATCTCCTAGAAGCGCCCGGGTCGCCTGGAAAAGATGCGATAATGGATGTCGGACCGAAGGAGCAGGCTGCAGATAATTCAGTAGACGATTAAATAGTGTTAATGGAAGACGTTCCGGTCGATGCTGAAGCTAAAGTTGAGGAGCTGTGTGAACCGACATGCTGGAAACCTCCAGGCTGGCAATCACGGAGGATCGTAGCCGCGGCCCGGAGAGGCGTAAGACGGGTGTGTGGTTGCCTCCGAGGGGAGTAACCCGGAGTTCATGGCTCCCTCCTCCTCGGCCGAGGAGCACAGGGCAAGACGGAAGCACACGTAGGGGATTGACACGGGAAAGTGCACGAGGTAAAAGGCGGTATGTCATCCAAATACGTACCCCAGCCACTCGCGATGAGTTAGCGGTTGTTGGCGAGACCATCTGGTGACTCTCCGAGGGCCCGGCTAACCTTGTAGTGACGTACGTCGACATGGCGCGGTGGCTAGTTGTACCTCCGTGGGCACCGATTCCGCCCCGACAGTACTTCGGCGATGGGAGAGAGGCACAAAAGTGAGTTGTGGAGACGGGTGAGTGATAGAGCTAAGCTAGGAATTGGAAATCACAGCATCGCTGGACCCTTGGAAATTCAATTACGAGTTTCAGAGTAGACCTAGCGCGAAACTTCCGGACGGCCGCCGGATAAAAATAGCGGAAGTATCAGGATCGTGGTGCATCGCAGCGCAGTCCCCTAATGCTCTCCCCTTTTTGCCCGGTGGCGGTCCTATCGGCCTCCGGTATCCATCAATTCCGTAGCAATCACAACTGAATTCGTTAGCCCAGTGCTTTTGTCTCCACCGTCAACGCCATGACAGTCGTCCTCAGCACCAGCCAATCGTCTAGCGCAGTAGTTCTCAATCTTTTTAATACCGGGACCTAAATTTCCCCCGACAATTCTTTCGCGACCCATATTGTTTCACTTTTCAACAATTTTTGGAAAACAAAATTTGTATCATAAATATGTATACATTTTTATTAGGTATTTAGTTTTTTTATAGGTTTATAATTAAAATGAATAAAAATATAATTAATATAATTAAAATGTACTTTTTATAATAAGGTACCTAACATAAATTTCTTGGAATCTATATAATTCAAAAAAATGTTCCCGACCCACGCTTTGAGAAACGCTGGTCTAGCGCATAACATCTCGTCACTAGCCACCCCGCCACTAATCGACAAGTCGCTTGAGCGGCCCTTGTGGTCGAGCCCAAACCAGTCGTCTAGAATCTAGATCTTTCAAACTTATCAATTTTAACATTTCTTCAGTTATTTGAAATGATTCATTTACTCCACGAACGAATATTACAAGTTGAGCTGTATCTGATATATCTGTACTTTCGTCAAATGCAATAGAAAAATATTTGAAATCTTGAATTCGATCGCGTAGTTTTACAATAATTTCGTTTGAAATGTCATTAATTCGACGACATACTGTTTGTCGGGATAAACTTATATTCGAAAATAGTTTATTTTTATCCGGTAAAATATCCTTTGCTACAGCTTCCAAACATTCTTTCACAAATTCACCATCTGAAAATTTTTTTATTTTTTTTGCAATCAAAAATGAGACAGAATAACTTGCTTTAACGATATTAGATGGTTGCTGTAATGCTGAACTAAACATTTTTTGTTGAGTTTTTAATTGTGACATAAATTCCCTGAGCTTCGATTGTTTCACTTCACTACTAAATTTCAAATAATCATTATGTTTAGTTTCATAATGCCTTTTAACGTTATATTCTTTAAATACTGCGACTGTTTCTCGGCAAATCAAACACATTAATTTTGTGTTTTGAATTATAAAGAAGTACTTTTCTTCCCACTCCTTACTGTACTTTCTATTTTCGTCTACTATTTTTCTTTTCTTTGCACCACTCATATTTAAAATATATAATAAAATAATAAAAAAAGTACGTACCTACTTCAATATTTTTCCACACTGAACGCACTACAACAGTCACAGCGAACGGACAGATAATGACTGTTATTAGTCACGTTTTATTTTAACAATACAATTTGCTATATTTCTATAAACTGGTGTCTACTCGTATATATTTTCAGATTAGATTAGAATTATTACTTTTATTGCGATTACGTTGTTAATAATACAGATACCGCGTTGCGCGGGCATTCCAGACTATTCTATCGGCGCAAAAATAATTTTTTTTTTGTAAATATTTGATAAATGTCGCGGGCCGCAAAACTTTCCAAGGCGGGCCGCGGGTTGGCCATCCCTGTAGAGTCTAGATGATTGTCTCTGCGAACAAACACGCCGGGGGTTGTACTCATCCGCCCACGCGACTGGTCGTGGGGACGTATGGAGGTGACCAGTAGCTATTGAGTACAAACCCACATCGCCATCCCGTGTCAATCCCCTACAAAGCTTTTAGTGTCTTGCCTGTTGTTTTTTTTTGTAGTTAAGGTGTTAACTACTACCTGCCGGCATTTTTTTATGGTAATAGAATAATAGATTATACATTTTTTTTTCTTAATGATTTTGGAAAGGCCATGTTTTTGTTCAAACACTAACTATTTTTGTTTTTCAACAAGACCATATTGTGTCAACAATTATTAACTGAATTACAAAACTATTTTTCAACATTTACACTTTGTGTCATAACATTATCAACACTCACGTAGTCACTTTGTATATTTTCGGCTGTAAAATAAAAATACTATTACTAAACAAGATACTGTTTTTTTTTTTAGTACTTAGAGTGGAAGTATTTGTATTTGTGTTTATTTTAACAAAATAATGGGCTCGACGAAGAAAATATATTTAATGACGTTACTGCAGATCTTATTGTAGAAAATCCACCTAATAAATTTGACTTCAATTTTGAAAAATCAGGATATTCTTCAGAAAAGTATAAGGTGACTCGTTTTAGAGAAGTTCATGGTTCAGGTAATAAATATATTTATAAAATGTCTCCTTAACAGATATTTGATATGATCATGAGTAATATGTATCAAAAAATTGGAATTGAATCTAATTTGTATGCTGAACTGCATAATATATCATTAAACACCAACATTGAAGAATTAAAATCTTTTCTGCGGATACTGATATATGTATGGGTTACCACGAGGTACCAGGTATTAGATTGTATTTGTCAAATGATCCAAATTTTTATTGTGATCGAGTTGCATAAGTAATGACAGTTAAACGGTTTTTAAAACTCCTTCGCTTTATTCATCTTAATGACAAATCAAAATTGCTCCAAAGGCAGTCTCAAGAGTTTGACAAACTTTATAAAATTCGTCCTCTGCTATATCATTTACAAGAAACCTATAAAACTATGTACAAGCCGTCAAGACACTGCTGTTTATGAGAATATGGTTGCATTCAAAGGTCGTTCATCAATGATACAATTTATGCCACTGAAACCAATAAAACGAGGCTTTAAAGTTTGGGCTTTAGCTGATTCTCAAAGTGGATTTTTATTAAACTTTGACGTGTACACAGGAAAAACAGATGGTAATGTTCCATATGGTTTGAGAGAAAATGTGGTTCTTTCGCTAACTGATACATTTAAAAATAAATTTTATTGTATTTATTTTGAGAATTTCTTTACAAGTATACCACTCATCTCTACACTTTTAATGAAAAATGATAAAAAATATATGCCTGGTGATATAGAGTATGCACAATCAAAAAACATTAGTGTGATGAGATGGAAAGAAAAAGTTGTAAAACCAAATACATTAATTAGTAATATGCATAATGCATCAGAGTACACTATGATCAACAGAAAAAATAAAAAAGGAGAAAAAATTGCAGTGAAATGTCCAGTAGGTATATCGGACTACAACAAGCATATAGGTGGTGTGGACTAATTCGACCAATATATGGCTAATTATTCAGGTATTGAGGCAGGTTTTAGAAAGTCATATTTTAGAATGCCGAGTTATAGAAACACTGTTTTAGAATTATTAAATTCATCTAAATTGTAATTAGAATCATCGACTATTTAATTATTTATTTTACATATTTAATAATTTTTAAGCATTATATTTATAAATATTATGTATTTTGACATTTCCCGTCTTCCCGATCAAAAAAACAAATAAACAAACACTAATTACAGATTTTTAAAAGTATCATAATTTGTACACTATGTATCGTAAATTCTATTACAAAAAACGACAGTATTTTATTTAAAAACTCTGTATTTATTTCTTTTATTTTCTAAACATCATTTAATATTTTTCTAAAACATAGATTTTCTAAAAGTTACATATTCTAAAATATAGATTTTCTAAATCTTGTCATTCTAAAACTCAGCATTCTAAAACTTGATTTTCGAAAACATGCACCAAATCAATTACCTCAAAGTCTCGTCGTTGGTGGTTGAAGTTATTTTATTAAATGATTAATACTGCTGTTGTAAATTCATTTATTTTATACAAAGAAAGTTGCAATACAATAAAACCAAAATATATTAATCAATTGGAATTCAGATCAAGACTTACTGATGAGCTTATAAGTAATTTTATTTCTAGAAAAAAACTTCCTCGCCTCAAGATAGAATTATAAAAAAAAAAAAAATTAAATTGTCTATCAATAGTCCATAATTTGATAATGTTCAACATTTGCCAACATTTATAATTTATTATAGGCAATGTAAAATGTGCAGTACTAAAAAAAATGAAAGAAAGTCTCATATAGTATGCAAAACTTGTGAGGTGACTCTATGTAAAATTCGTTTTGAACCATACCACAAAAAATAAATATCCAAATACATTACATGTATTTATTTGTATTCAACTTAAATATTATTACCTACAACTATTACAAGAAACATAAATTCTTAAACTATTTTGTTTTTATTTATATATATTATTTGAAGTACAAAAAATGTTATTTTGATATAAATTAACCAATTCATATTTTAAAATGTTGTTACATTGTTATCTTTGAATTATTAGATTTATTATTTTATATTATTTATTATAATATTTTTTCAATTGTTATGAAAGGGATTACAAAAATGTAATTAGTTTTTCTATTCTAAGAAAGAAAATTATTTTACCACAATGATATTATCAAATATTTAAAATATTTACACTATTTGTTGTTATTTCTATTACTAACAGGAACCTAAAGACTTAATCTATTTTATTTTTTAAGTTGAAAAAGTTTGGTTATTTATTTTGTATTAGTATTACATTATATTATATTGTTTATTACACAGTTATGAAAAGGATTACAAAAAATGTTATTATTTTAATTATTCAAAGAAAGAAGTTTTTATTTAGTTAACTTTAATAAAGCTGGTTTATTTTTTTTATTTTTTGTGTAAAATTATAATTATTAATATTCAACATTTATCAACTTTTTAAAGACAATTGTTTTTCTTACTTTTATAAAATAATAACTAGGTATATTTTTTCTTGGTTGTGAAATATAATATATCAATTACCGATGCAGATTTTGTTTACCATAGAATATAGATGGGCAATGGGATACTATTTTCCCACCACTTTTCCAGCTATTGTTATCATATTAACATATTCCCAATATTTTTCCTAAAATCCAAGTACTCCTTACCATATATGTACACATTTCCAGAATCATTGGATGTTTTTTTACGTTCTGCCGTATAAAGGATTAAAAAAACAAAAACTACCGAACATTCTCTGTTTACTTCTTTTCAGTCCCAATTAGATTCAATTTTCTACCAGAAACCACTATATTTAAAGTTGAGAAAAAAATCCCCTACCCCCACCCCCGTAAATATGTTCTAGATCCGCGCCTGCCCAAATACCTAACATACCTGTGAGCTTGGATATTCAATTACATATATTGATACACTTAATGAAATAAATTTGAAGAATTTAAACTGTGTTAATGGTTTTTTGTATTTAAATTTGATACATTTTAATGATTAACTTATTTTAATTAAATCATCAATATTAAGTTTGTATATTTTAGTCTATATTTATATGTGTATTCGTAGAAGTACTGGTATGTTGACTGATGAGAACGTTTTATTTTTCAACTACCATATATTAAACTGGTTTCGGAGGTTCCGAGTTGTATTGAATTATAACAATCAGGTATGTAGTGGCCAAACGTATAAGCTACAAAAACAAAAACAAAAACAAAAATGTGATCATTAAATTATATTGTTAGAACGTTTTTTCTAACTGCCTTATTGGTCGCACCCACTGAACTATATTTATGAAAGGAACGTCGGGACTGAAATCTGGTCCGACTAGGATGTCGCCAAATTTTTCTTTCGTCATGGAAGAAATGATGTATTTTTTTCCCACGATATGTGAATATGTGATTATGATTATCAAATATTTGATTCATAAATATTCATTATTTTCCGTCCATTACAAGGGATAAATTTGAACTATTAGGTACACATATTAAATTATTATAATATTATATGCTATACCTAATTGTCAGTTGGTCACTCTAATACTCCACTAGTTCAGTATACGTACTGTGCGTTGTTTAGCATCCGAAATCCTCCAATTTACATCTTGCATAATTAGCCACCCCCACCGTATATAATGTTGTGCAAATGTAAATTTATAATTCATTGTAAGTATACTATTATTTATTGCAAATAAACACTTTATACTGAATCAAATACTGTGTACTTTATTATTTTATCATATGATCTGTTGACGGTATTTGACTTGTGTCGTTTAAAATATTAAATAAACATTATGGTCTTTAAATGCTGCATTACCTGAAAAGCATAGAAAAAAGTTTTAGTTTTTTTAAAGTAAGTTTTCAAGTTGGTGGTGTGTATACATTGTATACAAAATATTAAAAAAATTATTATATCTACCGATGATCCAAGTTATAGAAATAATAATTTCGATCTTGATGTTACATGTAGAAAGATAGTATTGTATATTCAGGTACCTCATTTGTTTTACAAGTAATGTGGAATGATAAAAAGCTATGGTGTTTCATTCATTTGACTTACTAGTAAATTGAATTAGCCAATAATATCTGACAATTTTGATTTATTTAACATAGAGAAAATTGAAACGTTTACTATCACTACAAATAGAAAAATTAATCGTGGCCGTGATGATGCATTACATAAACATAGTATTAAATATAATTCATTGATCACAACTGTAACTTCTCCAATAATAATGAACATAAATAGTTCAAATATTATTGTAAAAAATAAATAATACATACTTTCATATAACTTTATAGTTTATAGTATAACTAATTTATTTATTTTTGTCAGTAATTGTATACAAATACACTGCAGAATTTATAGTAAAAGAAATTAACAACTGTATAAAATGAAAATATTTCTTGTGAGATGGTCATGTAATAAAGTTGTAAGTTAGGTTAACTGATTTATACAAACCTATTATACATTAATTTATAAGTTCACATAAAATACCTTTAAACCTGACCAGTAAATTATAGGAATAAAATAAAATACTTTAAAAATGTTTATGATTATATTAATTATTAATATCATAGATTAAATAATATTTATTTATTGGTGTAAATTATCAACTGAAAAAAAAACTATAAGTTTGAAGTTATCGATTAACAAATTTTATTAGACTAAATTTAGTTAGATACGGTAAGTACATTTCAGAAACGTATCTTAATGGCGACATCCTACACGGCATTTAACCAATGTAAATTATACCCAATACGCCTCCCAAATATATAGTTCAGTAGCCGCACCTTTTTGAATAACACTATGCGAACATGTTTATCTGTCTACTTGCATCGATTTGTTACTGATTACAGCTAAGGACTAAGATAGAGAGGACTAAAAACAGTATGGTAGGCGGGTGAAGCCTGGTCGGAATAACTACTATTTATTAATATAATATGTATTATTATAAAAACAATTTTTTTAGAAAACTTGTATCATTAGTTAGTTGAGTTTTAATCAAGATTTCCATAGACAAAATTATCAATCCCTACTATTGAAAATGTATTGTGTATTTATGAATAATAATACATTTTGTATATTTTTATAGATTAATAAATTCTAATTTGTATATTTTCTTCGCGCAATTGTATCACATGTAGGAGTATTACATAATTATACACATTATTTTATAATACTGACTTAAAGAAAAAAAATTATTTTACCTTTTAGGTAATTTAAGGTAGGTACCTCTTAATGTCTCCAATTTGTGTAAACTCGGTTACAATAATTAATATAAAGTATTATAATTGGCATTTTTGGGTGTCGTAGTTTTAGTTGTATTGTTTTCAATTGATTTCTTCATCAATTATACAGCGATATGAAAAATCTAAATCGATGACATAGCTCGAAAAATTCTACGAATTTTAGATATAAATTGAATTCCTGTTTTCAGATTATTTTTCTAATCTGTCAATAATTGGTAGTTCACAATTATGCTATCAAAAAGGTAAAACGTAATAACTTACACTTATTAGATTATGTTAGGTTATATACCTAACCAGTAAACATGTTAAATTATATTAAATAGGTATCTACCGCATGAAAAAATGATAAATTTACAGAAAAGAAACCGCAAGCTGAAACTTTAAGTTCCCTGTTCATAATTTGGTATGTAAATGAATTGATCTGAAAAATATAAAATATTTTCAATATTACAAAATTGTAAGTCTTTATAGTATGTAGGAATGTATATAACCCTAACCTACCGTAATATTCATAATTTGTAACAAAGTAATTCTACAACATTTAGCAATAATACCTAACCTAACCTAAGAAGACTAGGTTAGAGCATTAAGTAAATTGTAATACAATTTGAAACTACAAAATATTATGAAATTAACAACTAACCTAACTTTTTATAACTGTAACTTGTCTTGCGTGAACAATTTGTTAATTTAAATACAATTTATCAAGAGTTTTTGATAACAATACTATTGTTTATAATATATTTATTGTATTATTTAACATTAATCATCCATCATAATTAAAATTGTTCATTTCTAAAATATTGTAATGAACCCCTGAATCATATTATAATATAATATTATTCTACATGATATTTTTTAAGACCATCAGGAATAGTGTGTTATACGACGGCGAGACCGTGGAATCCGCAGACACAGGATTTTGATTGTGACACGAAGCGTCGTCGTCAAACACACTATACGGGAGGTCAGGCAGTCATCTTTAGTCTTTATATTACGTCTGAACCGTACATTGTCATTATCCGTAGTAAATAATAAAATATAATTTTTATTCAATTATTTTGAGTACGTTATTTTATTTTTTGTGAAAATTCATAACAATATTTGTAGATAGTTAATTAATATATAATTGATTACAGAGTAAAACAGGTTGTTATAGATAATAGATATGTCAAAACTATTACTATGAATATTTTTAATAGCATGTATTTAAAATAGTATTTACATAAGATTTTATTAATTTTATCAAAAAGTTATTTGAAATTAACAATTTACCTTGAATTATTAAATTTAATTAAACGTTTTTTCAAATAAGAACTAAACATTTTATTCGATTATAATATTGATTTGATAGATGAATAAATTAACATTATTGAATGATTAATATATTTTTAAGTCCATTAGGTAGTAATGAAAGAAATTTAAAAAAAAAATTTTTATAAAAAAATAGGTATCAAAATTGAATTTTGGCCAACTATTCAATTTCAGACAGCTGTAGTCCACCCTCGCCTCAATAAATTTATGGTGTGTTTAATATTAAATGATTTTCAGTAACAACATTTTGATCACTTGGTGTTTTAGACAACAAATAAAAATACTAACAACACTGAATAATATTACTGTTCGATGTACAACATAAAAGTATTAAAAGTATGTAAAAAATAATCAATGTTTTTTCATTAAATATTTTATTATTTTTATCATAAATCTATAATTTTTTTTAATGACAAATGCAGTTCTATATCTTGGTATCATCACGATCTGTTAAGACTTGTATAGATACAAATGATAATGATGATTTCAGTAATTTATTTAGGTATTTTATTCCTTCCTACTATATAGTACATAGATACCCAAATGCTTCTTTTAACTTTTAATTTGTTTTTATAATATTTCGTTCAATATCTGCAATTTTAGCCTACACTTACTCTTTACATAAATATGCAAAATATGTTTATTGACTAAAATAGGTATTAACATACTTACTAACATAATGGTCGAAATATCTAAATTGTTGTTTTTCAGTATATTTCTCAGTGATATTAGAACTGAATTGACGGCCTGTTGAATAAAAATAATACTGTTATTTCGTAATGTATTTCCAAACAAGCAGAGATAAATATATCATTATTTTTGGTGAGAAAAAAAATTTTGGTACTATGTCAAATGTTCGAAAGTCGAGTGTTATACATTTAAGTCTCATAAGAGTCTAAACTACACTATTTTATAATTTCACATAATTTAATATGGGTTAACCCTCTCTAAAAATAAAATATAAGTTAAAAATTTTTTTTTATTTATTTGAAAAATATTTTATTTAACATAACACCTGTCACCTGTATAGAATAATTAAAAGTATAAAATAAAATTATATTTAAAACCATATTTTTCCAAGTTCAATATTATTTGTTAATTATATTATTCTTTGACTTCTTCAAAAACCCCTTGATACCATTGCTGTTTTTTGCATGTGTATGCATTTTAGAATGTCTTTTTTTTTGTTTATCCAATTAAAGACAGCTGGTTGAGGATCAAACTCGTCTAAAGCTGACATGTTTATTTTCACATACAGAGAATCTTTTATTACTGTAGGAGATAGAGAAGATCTTGTTGCAGTTTTTAATAAGTTGTAGTATGAAATTAATCTTTCAACATCTGCCGAATGTGGTTTAGCAGATAGAATGCGTGCCTATGAAAAAATAAACAAATTAATCAGTCACTTCTATACACATTAATTAGTAAAAATTAAAAAAAGAATAAATTTAAATTATTTACCAATTACCACAGCATTACCACACGAATCATTAGATAATACTGATTTTAGAAGATTAGATGACAATTGTTTATCTTTTATACATGATATCAAAGCAGCTTCTTTATAAGACGCAATAAAATCAGCCAATTCAAAATCAGGGCAGATCACTTCATGTGCTTTTTTAAGTTCTTCGTCACTTATTTCATCACTTACTTTTCCTAAAGCTTTCAATAGAAGCCATTCAGATAAATCAAGACGAGTGTTGAGGTAATTGACAATATGTTCAATTACATAATTTCGTATTGCAAGAAACGAACGTTTATCAGATACATATGAATTATGTTTCTTTCTTCTCGATTGTTGACTTTTATCAAATAATTCAATGTTGTGCAGTATAATAATATTTTTATCAAATTCTGGATTATAAGTTACAATTGTGTTTTTTTTGAACACTTACTCCCATCCACCCAATAAAGACAAGATAAATTCAGAGTGGATCAGAAGCCAGGAATACAAAAAGATATACATATTCTGACATATTATCTTTTTTACAACCTGTTGTAAAGAAAAGAAAGTAAGGATATATATTATTCCGATATATTTCGCTTTATATATGAATTATTTTTTTTATTAATGATTATGTTTATTAGAACTACTGGAAATATTGAGACTCCGACATGCTCTTCTGATAATGCGATCTCTACAGACGATCACGGTGATAAAGGGCAATGTCAGTTAGATGAGCCTGCAGCGGAATCAGTGCACGAGGAATGTGATGGGCCAGTATCGAAACAACAAAAAAGAAAAAAAGAACAGATTACGCCTTTCAAAAAAATTTATTACATTTAATGAAAAACCCACCCATACACATCATAACCTGAAGATTTTGATGCTGACAAATCCTTTCTTTTATCATTTTTACCGGATTTAAAAAAAATTAACGAAAACCAAAAATTAGAGCTGAAAATACAATTTATGCAGTCAGTAAAAAATATTCTAAATCCTTCACAGGCTCATTCTTTTGAACATCATAAACCAAATCCACATCAATTTATTTACTATCAAAACGATGGTTACTCTCCTAACTCAGCCAATTATAGAAATAATCATCAACAATTTCTTCCAAACTTTCAAACTGATCTCTCTCATTCATATCATTATTCTCATACATCACCTCACCCATCGCCTCAACTACATTCCTATCCAGGTTCTCCTAACGTTGATGTGAATCATAGTAATTTAAGTAGTCAAGATGAAAATTCTCACCACACTATATAACAGTTTTTTTTTTAACATTAAGTAAGTAAAATTTGAAAGGATTTCCTCATTTTTTAATTATTTTATTTTATTTTATTCATCTATAATTTATGTATTATTATAATATTTTATTAAATATTCTGTTTTAATATCTTTAAATTTCACTTACTATATTTTTAATGATTTGAGGAAAAAAATTTTAATTATAGTATTTAAATACAGTAGAAAACTAAAAAAATATAATTTATTTTATGATAAATGTATGACAAGCAACATGTATTGATTATAAATAAAGAAATCAGAATTTTTAAATAGTCTACTATAATTCTTAATATGTATATTAAAAATATTTTTTTTTTTTTATGTTACCTTGTTGTGAGGTGAGTCTTTTTCTTCTGCAGAAACGGGATTGCGAAATGGTGTAATTTGTTTTGTTATATATGGACGCACATTCTGTAATATTCAAAGAACTTCTGTGGATACTGTCTTATGTCCAAACAAAATTTTTTAAAACGCTCATTATCTTCGCGGCTTTTATTAAATGAATGTACCCAAAATTCTCTTTCTTTTCTTGGAGAATTTATATACCCAAAAGAGTCTGCGATTAATATCACTTGCAAAGAACGCATATAATAATTGTAATCCATCCTACTCAACATAAATGTATTAGTTAACTTAAATAGAGGTAAATGAGTTAGGTAAATATTATAAGGATTTTTTTTTACAAATTTAGGTTAATTACTATCAATTATAATGGAAATCGAACTTACTTTTAATCTTCTTACTTCTGATGAAAGATGAACTTAAATACAAAATCGAACTTACTTGTGATATTATAATATATTATAATCACTATGCACAACCCACGTGAACAACGGAAATTGTACAACTGAGAGCATAAAACCGCTTGAAGTGGGACACGAATTTACCGCGCAGTAGCTACCACGTGGTTTCGTTCATAAATATCATCACATGTGTATTTATGGAACGTGACACACTTGGGCGTTTCCACCGCGTTCTACCGCTAGCCGCCGCACAACGCCGTTTCGTGTCGCGGTTTGACGGCTAGAACTATTTTCGACCGCTCAAAATAAAAACCAATGGTTTTCAATCACATGCACCACACTACAGCGGTAGCAACGCGCGTTTTCCGTGTAAAATAAATATTATCAATTTATTCAAAATGAGTTTTTTCGACACTGAACTTTTTATTGTGGAAGTCGAAAAACAAGAGTGCCTTTGGAAAATGAATTCCAAAGAGTATATGGTGGACCGCTATGTTAAAGCAAAAGCCTGGGCCAAAATTGCTTCAAACATGTATAATGAATGGGAAAGTTATAACAAAGAAGAACAAGAACTTAAGAGTAAGTTTAAAATTTTTACATATTTATTTTTTATTTTTTATATACATATATTAGGTATTACTTATCCATGTAATGACATTACAATTAGTAATTATAATATTATAATTTGTTAGTTTTTAAACTGTATACTAATATTAATAAGATTTATTTCTTCAATTTTTCTCTTTTCTTCCTGTCTTTTTTCTTCCCTGAGCGTTTTGTTGGTTTCTATTTTGCTCACTTTGAATCGTTCTAGATTTTCATCCGTTGGGTTTCTTAGCGCTATTTCTCTCAATTTATTTCTTCTATCTACAGTTTCTTTGCACTTTACATTAAACCAGTTTTTCTTTTTGCTATTTTTTCTAACTCATAGGCAGTTTTTTGCACTATTTATCACTGTCGTCTTTATTTTTATTTTTTTCTACATTCTCATCATTATTTTCGTTATTTTCATTATTTAGTCTTAACATTTCATGGTGCGTTGTATGAGCGAATTCATTCGAGACACGTTCTTCCGCATTCTTTTCAGCACAACATTTTTCTGAGGTTTTCCTTTCTTTTTTCTTCAATGTGCCTACCGATAATCTTGTCATAAATTTTGCCATGGCTAAATAATGAACAGAATCTGCATCGGCACCCCTATAGGTTCTGATGTTTTGTATGCATCCTTTGTGTCTATTTTGAATCAGTACATGATCTATTTGATTTTTTACCACTTGGTTTGGGGCTACCCATGTCTGTTTATGGATATCCTTTCTAGGGAAATATGTACTACTTAACAGTGCTGTGCTTAGATAATTTTTTTGTATCTAGATATAGATAAGATATATGAACTCAAAATATATCTAGATAGAGATAGATAATGATAAATTAAAATATATCTAGATATAGATACAGATAAAATCAATTTTATCTGGATGAAAATGAGATGATTTTTTATAAATAATATTCTTAAAATATGATTTTGTTAAATTTTATTTTTATATTAGGTTTGTAGAAAATATTAATACAATTATGACTTATGACTATATATAATTTTAGTTTAAATTACTAATAACTATTTGTAAAATGTATTAAATAATTAAAATGATCATTCCAACAACAATGTCAATACTTACTCCGTTTTCTGAAAAGGAAGATTAGTTGTGGTCTTGTGGATATAGAAGCCAACTGATGGCAGAATACATTGTA
>NW_019100675.1:21954-34374 GCF_001856785.1 Myzus persicae | reverse complement strand
TGTCGATTGTGTGTACATAAAGATCGTACGTATTTGGAACATTTATTTGCGTGTTTTTCTTGAAATGGCTCCACGTAAGCATGTTACATTAAAATTACAGGATAAGTTAGAAGTAATAAAGTTAATTAATTAGGGGACCAGCTACAGTGCCATCTCAAGACAATTTGGTATAGGTGTATCTACCATCAGTGATATTAAAAAGAACAAGGAAAAATTAGAGAAGTTTGTCAGTGAAACGAAAAACGGTGCAGGTAAGCGTAAAACGTTAAAACAACCAGAGAATCCAAATGTTGAGAGTTCAGTTTTCATGTGGTTTATTCAACAAAGACGTTTACACTTTCCAGTGAGTGGTGAAATTCTTTGTGAAAAATCACGATCTTTTCACCGCCAATTCTCAAAAAATAACCCTGCTTTTAATGCGTGCAAAGGTTGGTTAGACAACTTTAAAAAGCGTCATGGGATAAGGCGTCTCAAAATTTCCGGTGAAAAACTTTCGAGTAAAGAAGACTCCATCAAACCGTCCCAAGAAGAATTTGTACAACTTGTCATACAAAAAAAAATTTAAAGCAGAACAAATTTACAATGCTGACGAATCTGGATTATTTTGGCGAATGTTGCCTGACCACACTTTAGTGTCATCTACAGAAAAGGCCGCTCCCGGTAGAAAAATTATGAAAGAAAGAGTCACTTTTATGCCTTGCGCAAATGCGACGGGCAACCATAAACTTCGTTTACTTGTTGTAGGAAAAGCTCACAAGCCTCGTGCATTTAAATCGGTTACACTTCCTGTGTACTACCGAGGGCAGAAAAATGCGTGGGTTACAAGAGATTTATTTTTAGATTGGTTCAACACTGAATTTGTTCCTAGCGTTCGTCGTCATCTTTCTTCAATTAATTTTCCTATGGAAGCTGTATTGCTATTGGATAACTGCCCAGGTTACCCATCTGTAGAAGAACTTCGTAGTGAAGATGGCAAAATTTTTGCGATGTTTCTTCCACCAAATACAACTGCTCGTATTCAACCAATGGATCATAATGTTATCCAAAACATAAAATTGAATTACCGAAAAACTTTACTTACGAACATTTTGGCGGACGAAGAAAACGGAAATGACTTGGTGGTAGCTTTGAAAAAAATCAATCTTAAAGATGTTGTTTTTAACTTGGCTAACTGTTGGTTATCTGTCTCGTCAAATCTGATAAAAATGTCATGGAAAAACCTTAGTCCACACCTGGTTGCTGTGAACGAAACTACTGAAGTTCAGGAAGGCAGCATTATCTTCACCCCACTTTTAGTCAAGTTGACTCCAAACACAGTCATCTCTGAGGATGAAATTCAACAGTGGGCATCAGTGGGCTGCGATGAAGAGATACAGCACCAAGAAATTTTAACTGATGATGAAATCATTCAGGCAGTGACCAAAGAAGATATTGAGAAGGAAGAAGATGAAGAATTTTTGCCTCCTTCAAAAGTATCTGCTTCATAAGCCACAAAAGCGTTGACTACGGCCATCGAGTGGGCTGAACAAAACGTTGAAAGCTGCGAAGAAGTAATGTTGCTGAGACGTTTGCGGGACAAGGCATTTAATCACCAAATAGGAGCCAGTGTACAAAAAAAAATAAATCAATATTTTAAATAAGGTTCATATACACATACATATATAATTTGCATGTATACATTTATAATTATACATTATTCAATGATTAATACAGATAAAAATAAATTTCATAACTTACATTATAATAAAATTATTGTTTTTATTAAGTCATAGGTAATCCGAACAAATCGGTAATCCGAACGACCCCTTTCCCCAATCTCGTTCGGATTATCGAGACCCTACTGTATCACATTGTGAATGCTGTCCAAAAATATGATAAGGGCTGTTAGAAATGTCTTGTTGAAGTCCTAAAATATATTGTAAAAACAAATAATTAAAATTAATTGATTACCTTTTATATAAAAAAAATTACTCATTATTTAATTTAAATAATTTAAATGATTAATTACCCTTTATTTTAGCAATATTGTTAGTATTTAAATTTTTTCTAAATTGAATTGCCTTTCGAATAGCTACACAGCATTTGGTAATTTTTTTTGTAATTAGCTTTCTTAAATATGGTGGGTATTTTGTATTTTTTGTTAATGCAGATAATTTTGTACCATAATTTCTTAATATATGGTTGCGACATTCAATTTTTTGTACCAATTGGTGTGGTCCATAAGGAACTATCTCTAATAGTTTTTATAATACGCTGCTATCGCCATCTCCTAAGACAATTATATATATTTTTTGTTTTATGTTTCTATTATTTATTATTGAGTCATAAGTATTTTTATTATATTTAAAATTAAGATTATACTTAATAAAATTACCAATTAATCTGTTAAATTTCAAACCTTGTAACTCAATGCTTCTGGCAAATCCCTCGGAAATTCCATCAGCTTCCATACCAGTGGCAGCTTTGTCCCAATTTAAAAAACATCTATGGTCTTTTGTGGGTTATTTTAACGCATGAGCTCTTTCACATATACAACAATAACGGTTTCGTATTCCGACAAATAAGATTTTGTTAGAACGAAAACCAATAATTGTAGCCTACGTAGAAATCATATTATAATAATTTAAACTAAATCGCTATTTATACGATTATGTGATAAAACAATTCTTACAGCTCCGGATAACGCGTCATACTTGGTCTTGTAACTTCGTTTTCCCCATTGACCGTCAGCAATTATAGGGCACAATGGTATACCATCAGTATCAAAAACTCCAGCCTCCATCGCTAATTGCTTTTCCTCAATCCCCTATTTTTATGTCTATAAAATAAGAATTGATTGAGAATTTAACCATGCAATTAATATATAATATAACACTAACGCAAGTATTTGTCTGTATAGAAAGTCTATGTGGAAATTAGTTGGCTGTTTTATTATTGAAATTTTTTTAGTACAATTTATTATCAACAACAATAGTAATAGTAAGTATTAAAGGTAATGTTATGCACATTATATTGGTTAATATTACAGAAGTTGACTTTTTATTATGTGAATCTACCTTTTATTTAAAGTCTTACAAATTATAATATCGCATATATTATATTTGATATTTAAATTATTAGTTATTGTAATTTTGTACATAGATAATGGCACGGTATTACTGGGTTATAACTCATGCTAACTTGATGATTCTGTATACAGTTTAAATTTTGTGCTTTCTGTTAAATACTATAAAATGTTTTTAATTATTTATAGGTTTTCAAAGTTCATTAGTTTCTAAAACTCCAAAAACGCCACTTGGAATGTTTATAAAAAATAAACTAATAGAAAATACTAATAGGCGTTTCGATAGTATTGAAAAACAAACCATAACACCGCATTTTTCTCGGGCTACATTGTTGGACCCAAGGTGCAAGAAGGTTGCATTTGGGTCAGAACAAAATGCTAATGAAACTGAACGATATTTGGTCAATGAAACAGCTGCTTTAATTAGTAATGCTTCAGACACAGGTAAATAATAAATAATTGTTGCTAAATCTATAAAATATAGTTAAATAAAGTTGGTTAACTAACTTACATTAGTATGATAATACAACTTAATAATAGCTAAAAAAATAAATCACTTATAAATACACACCA
The DNA here is from genome assembly GCF_001856785.1 of Myzus persicae. Classification (NCBI taxonomy): domain Eukaryota; kingdom Metazoa; phylum Arthropoda; class Insecta; order Hemiptera; family Aphididae; genus Myzus; species Myzus persicae. Next base: position 30,737 of record NW_019100675.1, on the reverse strand, counting down.
AATGTGTCTTGTCATAATTTTATCATAATTTAAAATAATTATTATTTTTTACAAAAATATTATTAATCTTTAATGTTATTTGATCAAACCTTTTTGTAGAAAAATTATAATTAAAAATGTTGAGAATTCAATTCTAAAGACTCATATAATTAATAATAAATAATCAGATTTTACTTAATTTCAGAACAACCTAAAGATCAAGAAAATCTGAATACTGATGATGACAATGGGTGGAATTTTCTTAAATCCAGAGTCACCAATGTCCAGTCGCAGACAACAACAACGAGTAGTGCTACATCCTTGATGAGACAGTACCTAAGTATGCCTCATCAAGACTTAAAATGCAATGTTGCTGTATTTTGGGACGACCACAAAAATGTATTATCACCACTCAGTGACATTGCATTGAAATACAGCATTATTACAGCAACTTCAGTGCCGGCCGAGAGAATCTTTTCAAAAGCTGGGCAAATATTAAGCGCTCGGCGTAATAGGTTATTGCCTCAAAATGTGGATAAGTTAATTTTTTTAAACAAAAATATGTAAGTTTTTTTAATTTTAGGCACAAGTAAGTGACAAGGTAATACAAAAAGGTAGTTATTTATTTTAATATAGTAAAAATATACAGTATAATTTATATTTAGAAATTTAAAACCATAATAAATTTTGTTGTAGTTTGAAAATATTATTTTTTTTATTTTGCAGATAATATTCAACTGGTTTGAAGATTGAATAAATACCTCTGGAAGGTCATATAAGGGTATATCCCTGGTTATAATTTTTATTTAAAAATATGTCGAAAAAGGTTTAAGTTGACATATAAATTTGCAATTTTAAGCTAATATATTTATAGCTGTGGTGAGTATGAAATATGGGGTGAACAATGACAGACTGCTTGCGGCCCATCCTGCATACAAGTTTTTTAACTTGTATCAATGTCATTAAACCTAGTACTGCACATATCTATTTTAATAATTGTAAGTTGTAACTTAAGAATCCCTTGAAACTTTGATAATACAGTATTAAAGTAAAATATAAAAAATAAAAATACTTATTTTGATTGTTTTTTTTAAACTCTAAATAGTAAAATATATCCAACTGGTTTGGATAAATCTAGTACAAATCATACATAGCGTATAAAATACTAAAATCCTCAGTTTTTAGTATTTACTATTTTCCAAATAAGAGTTACCTACCAAAAACATATCCTATAATTTATTATGATTTTCTTCTCATAATACAATTCTCATAGTTTTTAATACTTAGATTAATTAGATTCATAGGCGAAGGATGATGAATTTATAGGGTGGGGGGCTATAGCCTATTATATTTCTGGTACACAACATATATTCTAAAAATCTGACTAAAAAAATCCGCGAAATGGGAGGCTAAACAAAATTCTAGGGGGGCTATAGTCCCCTTAGACTACCCACCACCCCACCATTCGCCTATGATTATATTGTATAATGTATTAATTAAAGCTAATAAATGAAAAACTTATACAAAAAGAATTACCAAAGTTAATAAGTTATATGGATTTTGCATGTAAAACATCCCCGTTCCAATATTTTAGGTGGTATATTCGCCTGGAAGACGTCAAGACAATTGGACATCTGATTAAATCATTTAAATCGTACCTGTTTTGATTAATTTTTAGGCCTATTTACGCAATGAAAATTTAAAAAGTGAAAATGATCAAGTAAATTCGGTCGATTGTTTTTAAAAATTATCGAGTAATCCACTCGATTATTTTTTTAACTCGATAGTCAAAACTAGTCGGTACCAGACGTGTATTACTATTTACTACCGAATGAAAACTATCGATAGTCAAAAACTAGTCGGTGTAAGATGTATGCAACTACCAAAAGAAAACTATCGAGTAATTCACTTGATAGTTTTTAAAAACAATCGAAGAATAATAATATCTATTCAATTGAAAAATCACTCGGTAGTTTTTGAAACTATCAATAGTTAAAACTAGTCGGTTGTGCCAATCACTACCAACTACTACTAGCGCTATTAGTTCACATATGTTGCCACTTCGCCTCAGCTATTACATGGATTGTATAGGAGTGAGCTCCAACCTGAGTAGATAACCGTGATTATAACTTACGACCTTAAAACGAAGTTTTTGTTATATCAATATCCTATTCAATCGTTTTGCTCTACACACCAGACTTTTTAATTGTTGTACGTTAATGGTATGATGAACTAATAACAATTAAAAAACCAAATTTATACTGAATGATTTATACTTTACACATGAGGATTAATATGCATTAATTGTTATAAGATATTATTTTATATTATTATAGTTAATCTATAGTTGTGTATTTTATACCATGACAAATGAATTGCAATTGATTAATTAGGAAACATATTAATATAAAAATACCCAGTTGAAAAGGAAAATGAAATTAAAAATGAAATAAAGACATTGATCTTTATTTTTCTGAAAAAAAAACATAATAAATAGTTGTAGCAAAAATTTTGTTGTGGAAAAATGCACCTGTTAAAAACTTACTGCCAATGTCGTTGGCTGCCGCCACCGCTGTCCATCTACTTTCGGAACCTGAAAACAATATGTTAAATTAGATTTATCATCAATTTTCTTGCATATATAATAATATAAGTATCTGATGGTCTAATGGTCTGACAGGTTAGGTTAATAATTATTAAATAATATTATATTATTTATAAGCACAAATTAAATCAATCAAACACTTAAATAATATATAAATATATCCTTACGGAGTTCGGCGGCGTCCTCCTCTCCGCCGTTTGGTACACGGCACTGTTTTCCTGAAAATAATGGGTTTTATTGAAGTTTTATTTAAGTTTAAATATTAGGCTAATTTATTCTTACGGTACTGCGCGACCGCCTACTGCGGCTGCGTGCACTCCGACTACGGATCTCCTGAAAATAATTTGTTTGGTTGGATTTATCGATATCATAAGCTTGAAAATTTTTTATGCATACCAATGTTAATGGGGCTGGTAAGTAGGTGCGGCTAGAGAATGAACGGGATCGGCGATCCCGTCGCCTACCCGTGCCTCCGGCTGCAACCACCTCCACGACCACCACCGCCACCCCTTTTCGGGCCGCCTTTGGTGGGCTTGGCTACAATACAAATTGCAATTATACTATATAAAGATTAAGACTGACTTTAAGGAATATGTAAAGTAAACACTTACCGCAATTCCGGGACACGTGGCCCTTTTTGCCGCAGTTGTAACATACTGAAACAGGTAGACATCATTTTAATCGTTTCTACTTTTATACAATATATTGACTTATGCTTGCGTCGTTAACGGCTGTTATTTGAGGCCGGTCCGTCCCCGATATTGATGTTGACCGTGCCTCTTATGTGGTACGTGTGTCCTCCCATGCTAAAGTTAAAGAAAATTAAGAAAATTAAAAAAATTAATTGATTCGTTTGTATTATTATGTGGTATTCGTTTGACAAAAACAGGTGGTGCGCACTAAACCTAAGCCGCGATTTATATAGTATAATAATTAATAATAATATGCGTTAGGTAAAATACGATCTGCGGGGATCGTGTTAAAAACAGCAAATTAAATGAATAAACAATATATACTCACGTTTTTGTGGTTTTCGGACGAATCAAAAACAAAAACAACATCCACTGCCGGGAGTTGGACGGTTAATAACGCGGGTGCGTCAGTCGTTGGTCGTCGGTACAGTTCATATGTCCAAGGTCCATTGTCTTAAAACGGCGACAATAACGAGTGTCAACGCAGGTGACCCTTGCGGGTAACTGGAAATCGGAAAAAATCAGTCTGTTCAATAGTCTTTAATGGTCATCAACACCTCAATGATCCAAGAAATCCAAAATATAGAGGCGTCCGTAATCCTTAAACATTTCAATGACATTGTACTTAAGAATTTCTGTAATCACAAAATTATATACACCACTGGAACAAAACAGGACTAGCTATAATTACAGATGAAGAAACCTTCATGTTCTCTTCACTGGAGATTAATTCTATTTTCACCATCGAGGCACTAGCGATCCTGAAAGCCATAGAACTAACTGAACATAATTGGAAAAATACAAAGTCCTTCTTAATCAGACTTAATAGCCACCGATTCTCTTAGTTCTATCCTAGCTTTACAAAACCAAGGGACACCAAATGAAATAATAAAAAACATACAAGAAAGAGCCTCTTCCCTTGCCCCCCGTTCGGTAACCTTCATGTGGATTCCTGCCCACAAAAACATACCAGGAAATGAAAAAGCTGATGTAGCAGCTGAAGAAGCCGCCACCAACATAGACATCTCATCTTTCAAGGACACTGCCCGAGACGCCTTAAAAAGTAGCAAAAAGATTCACCAACGACTCTGCGACCAGGAACTGAACAACAAGTTATACCAAATAAAACCTTTTTTGTCACCTAACCCGAATCCTCCCTCAAGTACGAGAAGACAACAAATGATATGGACACGGATAAAAATTAGACACACTAACATCACACACGTCTACTTAATGAGAAGAGAGCCGAGACCAAACTGCGAACTCTGCAACAACGCCCTGATTTCCATAACATACCTACTCCTAGAATGCCCTAATCTAACTGAACAAAGAAAAAATTTTCCTCGCCTAACATTAAGAGAAATTTTAAGTATAGACAATTTTAACTATTTAATAACATTCCTTAAAATAACCAATCTATACAATAGAATCTAAATTGCTATAAACTATTGTTACCTATACCATTATCACTATATTCTTGTACTATACTATATTATCTTAATTTAAATATTATGATGATTGTAAATAACTTTTAAACATGTTTTGTTCCCGGCTAATGACTTTAATGTTGAAGCCGTATTAATAAATAATAATTTTAAAAAAAATGGTCTTCAAACACTACCGCCTTCCACCGAATACCGAGAAATCGTAGTCCGCTCACTATCAGCAAATAACTTATTGCAGGAGCGACTTTTAAAATTTTCAAAATAGCGCGGCCGTCCATTATTCACTTTATTGTTCTATGTTTGTTATAATATAGTATATTCATTCGTAGGTATGAATGTAGCTTGCGTTTGTGTACCTAATACACGTGGATGTCCACGGGTTAGGTATGGCGATAAACCATATACTATACATATAATACCCGTTAGATTATGTCCGACGTCGAGTTGGGTGACCGACCTGCTAGACGAATAAAATGAACTTCTTTTAACTCTGTATCAGATGAAGCGAACCAGCCATCCGATGTTGTCCATCGTTGTACCGGGGTGACCGCGTCCAACCGCAGTGGTCCAAGTTCAACCTCCATATCACCGCTATCTACTATCACCGACCACTACTATCGTACACTCTCGCCGACCGCGACTCTCATCGCCAACGCTCCGGACCACCGACACTGGTCTAACAAAATATATCTGAAAAGGCAGTGTATCTTTCATACTACATAGATATACTATTATGCATATATACATGTTTCTTTTTTTTAATTCAATAAATTACATTCTATTATTTTGAGTTTTTGGTTTTGTACTCGGGAGTCACAAGGTTATCCTATAGAATAGCTACTCGGTGTCACAATTGGTTGCTCATGTTGGTAGTAAGATATTCAATTGTAGAATAGAATTGAAGTTAAACGTTTGTCGACGCCAATCGAATTAGCCTATATTTACAGCCACTGATACTATAGTATTAACTATACTACCAAAGTAACCCCCCAATTACATGTAAATGTATTTAATTTTTAAATTAATAAATGGAAAATTGACGTTCAAAGCTATTTACTCCACAAAATTGTTCATTTTCATTTAATGAGTTATACTAACATTGACACCTCTATATTGCTTGACCTAACTACACGTAATGCTGTTGATTGATATTGTTATAGAATTTTCATTTAATGTTAACTCTATTATGTTGATATAAAAAAATCAATATAAATAAGGTAATATATCATGCAATTGTGAACAAATTATAATAAATAAAACATAATATATTAATTGATATTCATAGCTATTCTTTTTACGCAAGCTGCATACCTACATTGATTTATACTGTTGGTACAGCTGTAACTAAATTCTACCTTTAAGAAATTCTAAATTATGTGTCCATTATAATAACACATACAGATTTCATGTAAATTTCTTTAATTATGATAATTAAATCAAATTAATAAATTGATAACTAACTTATATAATAAACATAAATAAAACAATACCTCATAATATGTATAATAAACTTGTACGGGCCGGGAACGAACAATAATAGTCCGCTACGCCCTGTCACCAAAATGTCTTTACGCCGACGGTATCAACCATTTTAGGTAGCAGCTTGCCAGCCGTTCACCGTCATATTTGTGAGTTTTATATTTTTATTACACTACATTGTATTTACATAAGCGCCACTCTTATATTATATCTAATATTAAACTCTGTTGGGCCAGGAGGGCCATTTATATAATTTATTCTGTTGGGCCAGAAGGGCCAATTTCATTTTACTATACTTGTGTGTTGCTGTGAATTCTATATTTGTATTGTGTATTATTTAAATTTATGTACAATACAGCAAATCAATTACCCAAATTTAGTTACCACTTAATGTTTTGAGTTACCCTGTCATCTAGTTTTTAAGCACACACCCACACACATACACACTTACACACCCACCGCACACTAGCACTCTCTAGTCTCGATCGGCGATCCCGTCCACTTCTACAGAGTCACTATACACATATACACACTTATTACACAGGTCGGTGCGTACGGAATATTTTGGTGGGTATCATGTCTTTACGCCGACGGTATCAACGCCGACGGTATCTACTCCGATAGCATCGACGCCGACGGTATCTACGGCGACGGTATCTACGCCGACGGCATCTACGCCGACGGAAAAAATGCCGATGAGCATCTACGCCGATAGTAAATACGCCGATGGTATGTTTTTTTACAAAACGAATGTTTTTCTATGGGACTAATATGAAACTGAAAATTATGGAAAATTAATTATGTTATTAAATAATTAAAAATAAAATACCTAACTCGTGTTGCCTAGTTTTTTTTAATAATAAATATTTTTTGGCTCTGAAAAGAGCCTTTTTATGCCCTAAAAAGGACATTTTTTAAAACGACGAGTGCCCCCTAAGCATGGCCATTTAGCAAGATTGGAATTGAAAATTATGAGCAATTCCCTGCAAATAATCGGAGGTGTCGCGATTCCCATAGTCTTCAACGATTTCTTTAATACGCAATGCTGTGTCTCGATAACACCGTCGTCCCTGTGCAGGTGGTAATCCAGCAATGTTGATTTGGAATTCTTTTAGGCTCTGCTGATTTTGCAGACCCTCAATGAATTTTCAAATAGATGGATGATTTGCTCCTAAAAGAGAGCTGAATCCTCGATGCCAGCCTTCAACGGCGTTGTTAGTTTTGGGTAGGTCATTCAACGATGCCTCGTAACAATTCCAGAGGCTCAGCATAAATTTAGGAAGCATTCTGCCAAGGCCGGTTCGTCGGGGCTTTCCAATCCACGTAGACTCAAAATAATCTACCAAATCTGACATCAGGTCTTCGTTGTCCGTATAAAATTTTGTCCGGAGGAGTCTTTCAAAACAATCAACAACGTCAGGCTCTGGAACATATGCAAGAGCGGCCAACTTTCGCACGTTCAATGCAAAATCCGGATCATCCTTATCCTCGTATTTGGGTCGAATGTCAGCGATTGTCTGAATTTTTCTCCAAATACATTGACTGAAGTGAAAAAAACAACCTCTGTTCCTGATGTCTGGGAAATTATGAGAAAAAGCATTTATCTGGGCATTTTCAAAATCGGCCATAACACTGACTGGAGACAGCCCTGGTTTAAGCAGCTTCAGTTTATCCAATACACGCGAATACGTATCTTGACATTTATCCGGCAACAGTGCGTAAACCGTTGGCAGAACGTTATTATACTTAATCGCGTGTATTGTAAAAACTTGCTTAAACAATGGCGGTGACGTTTTAAATGTACCATCAGCGTACCAATGGTCACATGTCGCCATCAAATCCAAATTCTTTTGCGTGCTAAAGATAATAATTCTATTATCTGAAGCACCGCTGTCGAATTGGTGAAATTTATCTCCAGCCACCGTATATGTGTATTTGTCGGGAATCAGTAAATCACGCATGTTGGTGGGGCAAGACATAGCTCCCGCTGCCTTTTGTCTTGCTTTAAGGATATTTCGTTTTATCCCGGCGACTGGTGGGAGAATTCCAGCTACTGCCGCTGGGAGACTCGACGTAACAGAGGCTAAAATTTGCTGTGGTGTATCCATCACCGTTTCAGCTTTCTCTGTTACGTCGAGTCTCCCAGCGGCAGTAGCTGGAATTCTCCCACCAAATTTTTTTCGCGAATCTCACCGATTTGAACGTCCGAAGCCGGTCGAGACGGTCGTCCGCTTCCCCACGCGGTCGATCCCCCCGCTCGGACGCCCTCCGGGGGACGCAGACGCCGTTTCGGGTGGACGGCGACGCGGCTTAAGAGTCGTAGATTTGACTCCGGTTGTCTTCTACGAATGGATCTTCGCAGGAAAAAATTTTTTGTGTCCGTATATAATATTGCCTACATTTAGCCCCTTTTTTGCAGTTATCAAAATGTGATAACATTGATAAACCGATAACATAATTTTCATTTTAAATTATAATATTATATTTTATTATATTAATTATAATTAAAATAGTTAAATGTAGTTAATAAGTTATTAAAAACACAATATCGTAATTTAAAATTTAAAAATACACAATTCATTG
>NW_019100675.1:14897-20838 GCF_001856785.1 Myzus persicae | reverse complement strand
TTATAAAAATTACAATTGATAATTAATTAAGAATTACAATATTTTTTTTTTTTATATTAAGTTGTACAAATCATGTTTCCTTAAAAATACTAAGATTTGAAGTGTGGTGTCAATGTTTGGTCCGAGGGCTGCGTCTAAAGTGGTTGGTATGTTCAGCTGATCGAGTTCTTCTCTGTATCGTCGGCATTCTGTTATGATATGGTGTACTGTTAGATCGGTGCCACAGGTTGAGCAAAAGGGTTTTTCATCCTTGGTCATGAGGTAACCGTGGGTTAGACGAGTATGCCCGATACGGAGTCTATTCATGATTACTATTTCTCTTCTTTTTGCGAGGGAATTGGGCCATCTGAATATGGAGTCTTTTATTCTTCTCAGTTTGGTGTCTTGTTCGAGCCAGTGTGATTGCCATTTGGTTCTAGTTAGTTCTTTAATTTGGTTTTTTATGTCTGAAAATGTAGTAATATTTAAAAAGGGGGTATCATTGTACTCTGCTGCTTTCTTAGCTTCTTGATCTGCCTTTTCATTGCCCTCTATGTCGCTGTGCCCCGGGATCCATATTAGTGAAATTTTGATTCCTGCATTATTTGCTAGGTTAATTTTTTGCAGAATAAGTTTTGCTATATCTGTGGTGTTGGAAGGGTTTTTGAGGCTCATGAGTGTTGAAAGTGAACCTGACAGGATTAGATTGCTTTTATGGAAGTTACCATGGCCTTCATTAAGAAAAATGTGTTCTACTGTTTTGAGAATTGCTATGGCTTCTGCCGTATATATAGAGCAGCTTTTGGGGAGTTTGAATTTGATAGTGAAGTCTTGATTGGTGATTGCGATTCCTACACCTTTTTCTGATTTAGAGGCATCAGTGTAGTAACGATTTGCATTTTTGTGATCCTGGAGTATTTCGTTTAAGGTATTCTTATAGGTCATCGGGAGAGTCAGCTCTTTTTTGAATTTAGTTAATTCCAGGTTTATATCGAAATTGTAGGACCATGGGGGGAAATCTGGGGGATGAACTTTCATTATCGCATTGAAATCTATGCCATGATCTTTGGCGTACTTGTTGATTTCTGTAATACATTTGTTTGCTGGGTTGCTAGAGTATCTTGTGATGCTAGCTGCGTAGAGTAGTGATTTTTCTTTGTGTCTAAGCTCAGAGGGGGGTTCGAGTGCTAGGTTCCGAATGCTTTCGATGGGACTAGATCGGAAAGCTCCAATGGCGAATCTTAAGCTGGCGTTTAAAGAAGTATCTATTATTTTTTTGTGGTGGGGTTTGGCAGATTGATAGATTGTTGCACCGTAGTCCATTTTCGCTCTGATGAGATGTCTGCGAATTTTTATGAGCGTATCTTCGTCTCCTCCCCACGTGGTATGACTTAACATTTTCATGATGTTGAGATTTCTTGTCAGTGATATTTTTAGTTGTTTTAGGTGTTGTAACCAATTGATTTTTTTGTCGAAATGAACTCCGAGAATTTTAATTGTGTTTACGTTTGGGATGTAGTTGTTATTTAGCTGGATGTTGATGTGCTTTTGACCTCTTTTGTTGGAAAATATAATACATTGAGATTTTAGGCTGGAGATCTTGAAACCGGTTTGTGTTGACCATTTTGCGATGTTGTTTGCTGTATCTTGTAAGAAGTGATGTACTGTTTTTAGATTAGGGCTTTTGCACCAGAAATTGAAGTCGTCTGCGAAAAGATTGGCTTTGACAGGAAATGTTATGGTGTTAGTTATGTCGTTTATTGCTAAAAGAAAGAGGGTGACCGATAATGACGAGCCTTGAGGAATTCTATTTAGCTGAGTGTAATTTTTTGATTGGGCATTTGTAAGTGAGATTGAGAATTGTCTTGAGTTAAGAAAGCATTTTATGTAATTGAACATGTTGCCGTCCGTTAGTATTTTTGAAAGAATTTCTAACACTCTATATCTCCATACCGAATCATAGGCTTTGGCGATGTCTATGCTTATCAAACCAAGATACTGATTAGAGTTGAGTGCATCGTTTACTTCTGACTTAATGATGGTAAGGCTGTCGATTGTGGATCTATGTTTGCGGAAGCCGCTTTGTAGGTCAGATAGAATTTTTGCTTTTTCCAGGAACCAAATTAGTCGAGTGTTCACTATTTTTTCGAGTATTTTAGCCATCGTGTTTAGGAGGGAAATGGGCCTGTATCCTTCAGGTGAGTGTTTGTCTTTTCCTGGCTTTAAGATAGGTATTATATTGGCTGTTTTCCAATTTACGGGGATCTGCCCCTTTCTCCATATGTGGTTGTAAATGTTGAGTAGGTGTTGTTTAGTCGATATACCCGAGTTATGTAAGAAGCTATAAGGGATTGTGTCGGGGCCCGGGCTTTTACTATTGCATACTCTCAGAGTTTGTTCTAACTCATCCATTGTGATTTTGAGGTTTAGATTTATCTGGTTTAGGTTATTTGGTTCGATGGTTGATTTGATTTGTATGCTCTCGTTAGGGATCTTTATTTCGTTTATAAATTTTTCTTCGTATAATTTATCGCTTAAGTTTTCATAAAAGAAGTTTCCTATTGTATCTGCTACTACTGTTTGATCGGTTATGGTACTCTGGTTGGCTTTTATAACTATGTCGTTGTATCTTGATAAGCCTTTTAATGATTTTATTTTTCTCCATACCTGTGCTGGATTCGTTTTTGCATTGATGGTGAATGTGTATATGTTCCATGATTCTTTTTTACTTTTTTTAATGAGGAACTTGCTTTTGGCTCTGAGTCTTTTGAGTTCGATGAGATTTTCGGGGGTTTTATTTTTTTTGAAATTTAATAGTGCTTTATTTTTATAGGATACTGCTTCTTTTATTTTGTCATTCCACCAGGGTACTCTGGGTTTTTTTGTTTGATTAGTTGTTCCTATTGTCTTTTTTGCAATGTCAGTTATGAGGTTTGTAAAGGTTTGGGTAGTTTCTTCTATATCAATGATGTTGTGTTCAATAATTTTGTTGATTTCTTCTTCTAGCCGGTCAGTATATAGGTTCCAATTTGGCTTTTTTAAATTCCATCTATATTTATTTAATTGTTTGTTATTTATTTGTCTTTGTGTTATTTTAATTTTGATTGGAATGTGATCGCTACTATATATTTCTGATAATACTTCCCATTCAAGCCTCTGCGCGATTGATGGTGAGCTTAAAGATAGGTCTATACAAGAAAAGTTGCCATTTCCAAGATTAATATGTGTGGGGGTTGTGTCATTTAAAAGTACTAAATCTTCATTATGTATAAGTTTTTCAACAGTTTTTCCTCTCGAATCGGTAGTGTTTGAGCCCCAAACTATATTATGTGAGTTGAAGTCTCCTACTAATATAAAGGGCTTAGGAAGTTGTCGTGTGATATTTTCCAGATCTGGTAATGAAAATTCAGTTTGGTTCGGTAAGTAAATGTTGCATAATGAGAATTTTTCGTTGAGTTCAATGGAAACCGCTATTGTTTCAAGGTTGCTATTTATTTTTAATTCTTTGGTTGGAATGTTTGATTTTGTGTAAATTGTGACTCCTCCACTGGCTCTATCCGATGTTATTCTATTTTTGCTGAAACCTACGTAATTTTTGAGGAGGGCGGTGAAGTTGTCTTTGAAATTTGTTTCTGGAGGCATATAATTTGGGGATCTTGGTTTTGGATGATGAGTTTTAGCTCTTCTTGTTTCTTGAAGAAGCCATTTAGGTTCCACTGAATAATTTTAACCATTTTTTTTTTTATATTGGGTCTATTGGTGTTTTTTTTTTTTTGCTTTTTTTTTTTTTGCTAATTGTGCATTGTGTGAATTAATAAGAAAGTATCAGAGAGAATTAGATTCAACTGTTGAAGCATCCATGGAGGCTTCATTTTCTATTGCTTTAAAGAGTTTGCTCGTTATCCGGGATATATTGTTTTTAGCTTTAACAGTTAAAAGTGAGGGTCTGATTTTTTCAAGTAATTCCAATATGTGGATTCTTGTTGTTTCGTATTCATGGATTGTATCTATAAAGTGATCCTGAGTTGCAATAATTTCTATTATATGTTTAAATTGAGGGAAGTTTAAACAAGTATGATTTATCTCTTTGAAAATTTGGCTGATGGGGTCTAGATGGGTGTCCAAGTCCTCTGAAAAACGTTTGCGCGAATTTGAGCGGGAGCGATTTATTGGTTTATTTGTTGATTCTGGATGAGTGAAAGGCGATTCATGATTCGTAGGATTGTTCTCAGATGTAGATGTTTGTTCGGTTGTTCTAATTTTTTTGTGTTGGTTTTTTTGCTCCAGGAGAGGTGACTCTTGAGTAGTTGAATATAGAGGGCTGGTGGGGGCTGAGGATATTGTTGTTGACGGGGCCTGTCGTTTGAGAGCTGAGAATTCGGAAGTATCATTCCATAAAGGGTGAGTTTCATCTGTAGTAATATGCATTGTAGAATTGTAAGGAGGTAGAGGGATATCAGTTTTGTCGATTATTTGGTTTTCTGATGTAGGATTTGATTCGATTTTATTAATCTGGTGTGTAGTGGGAGAGATTTCCATATTATTTAGAGTCGATTTATTGCAAGTCGAGGAAGTATGCCCCGTGGATTTGCAAACAAAACATGTTATTTTGTCATCCGTAAAAAATATGCGAAATTGTGAATCGTTTGCAGAGATCAAAAGTGAACTGGGAATTTTTGGCAAGTCGTCATATTTAATATACATCTGTCGGCGAAAACTAAGAATGTGATCATATCCTTCTGCAAATATTAAAGCTTTGAGGTGGCTTATTTGAGAGACAGGGGTTATGTTGATCATTTTGAGTTGGTCAAGGATGGTCTGATTGTTGATAGAAGGGCAAACATTAGATATTACTATCCTTTTGGCTGGGTTGTTGAGTCTGCGAATTTGTAATTCTTGATTGTTTATTATTATGAATGGACGTGTTTCTATTAATTTATCTAAGACTTGTTTGCTAGATAAGAATATGCAGAATCGGTTGTAGGAAATTCTAGACACAAAAGTGATATTTTTGGGGGACACTATTTTCCCAACTGCTAACACATATTCTTTTTGTGGGATGCCGTCAATGGAGTTGAAGACTATCGCCTGGTCTCTCGACGGTGTTTTATCGTTTGCCGTGATTGTTGCAAATGTGATATCGTTTTTATTGTGTTGTGGAATATACATGTTTTGTGAATTATCTGAAGTAGACGGTACCGGTGGATTATTAAATATGGTGTGGTTGTTGTCGATATTGCTAATGAGTTCATTAGCGATAGAGGCATTATGTGTTGTAGATAGTGGGACGGAGGTACTGGGGTTAGCGACTACGTTATCGCTCGCTAATGATGTACTCGGACTGGATTGTTGTTTTGTGGTTTGCTTGTTGAGTTTAATTGACGATGTGGTATTTTTTACAGTAATGTTTGCGGGTCTGTTTGTTGTATTTTTTTGAGGTTTTTGGGATGTTGCACCTATGTTTGGAAGTTTCATCCTAGGTGAGTGCCCTTTGGGAGGGTTGGTGGACATATTTTGGGGTTTTAGGGTCAAATAATGTTCATATTACCTGAAGTATCGAAACGATTTGGATATGCTATCGGAAGCTTGATAAAAGCGCACTCGCGATACACACGTGTTAAACGTTCGGAGGTTGAACACGTACTGTAACATAAATTATTACACAGGTAAAAGAGTATCCTTACCTACATCCATTATACACCAATTTCAGGTTTATTTTTTAACCTTATACGTATTCAGTTAAATACGTAAATATTACAATTAGTTGCTTCTAATCTTGTAACACCATTTTTATAGGGCCTAACCACAGTTTTTCTCTGATCTCAACAAATTACTATAGGGCTAGTTATTTTATTTAATTTCTTAGAGCAATGTATAAATAAAATGTCATCATTCATCTAAGTTAAACCATGAGCTGTGATTAATTTATTATTAGGTATCTAAAATCTTTTAACTTTTATTA
>NW_019100675.1:0-14160 GCF_001856785.1 Myzus persicae | reverse complement strand
ATTTAACTATTTTAATTATAATTAATATAATAAAATATAATATTATAATTTATAATGAAAATGATGTTATCGGTTTATCAATGTTATCACATTTTGAAAACCGCAAAAAAGGGGCTAAATGTATGCAATATTATATACGGACACAAAAAATTTTTTCCTGCGAAGATCCATTCGTGTCTTTTTACCTATTATCATTACCAGTACCTCACCAAACCATTTTACTACTTGATAACAATAATATATGAGATATATATAATTTGAAGAACTCCGAGCAACAAATTCATTAGGTCAACTAGCCCCCCCTCAAATTCCCTTATTAATTTAGATATAATCCCCCTATGGGTTATTTTAAATAAATAGTTTTGTAAGCCACCCAGAATTTTAACCCTAGTTTCGCCTATGGCAACAATAGGACATCTCCATATTTTGGTCAAAATTAGTTATTGCACATTAAATTGTCATTAATAAATTATTAAGAAAACAAATTGCGTCGTTTGGTGCAATAACCAGAAAAATCTGAATGTTAAATACAGAGATATCATATTATAAAATATGGAGATGACTTGTTTTTACATTAAAAATATTTAATTTATTACGCAAATAATTCCATAATATATATACATATTATATATTATAAATAATTAGACATCTCTCGCATAGTCGCATCTCCGACTCCTGAGTTTTATTTTTTGGTTTTGAAATCATACAAATTTTATTCTGATAATTGGTTACTAGCCACTGTAGGCTATAATAGGGGTACCTAAGTGTTTGCTACATATAACGTATACAAACAGACAATTTATTAATTGGAGATGTCTTCTTGTTGTTGCTCCCATGTCTTCATTTGTTTATAGTACATACACTATAATATTAGGTATATTATAATTTATAAGACTATTCACTTTTAAAAGAACGTGATACCCGCATGTGTTGTCTTCGTCTTACAAGTACATAACATAACAAATTTTACGCTCAGCAAAACAAGTGTAGCTCCGTTAATTTAAAAATTTGAGTAAATTGACCTCTTATAAAATCTAAAGGTAAGATTATTATCTAGACAACCCCATGGGCTTTTTATTACATTTTAATTTTTAAGTGAGTATGGGTATGTAAAGTATTCATATTCTAAAATGTTCATAAATCACTTAAAAATTAAAATATCGTAAAAAACTAACGAGAGAACACAGATAATGTTGTTACCTAAAAGTTTGATAATAGGTCTATTCACTTTAATATCAAAACTGACAATAACCTATTGAAACAAGCAAACGAAAATTTGCTTTGTCGTACGTGTGTAAGACGGTGACAACACATCCGGGTGAGACGTCCCCTTAACTCTTAAGGGACCTCGCTACTGCCTTCGATTTTAGCTGAAAAGACCTTAAGTATTGAAAAAATTAAAGTTAGTTCACGTTGTCCGATTTTGATTCAGAAAAAAAATTTGAATTCACCAAAAAATTGTCTATAGATCCTACGAAGCACTTAAAAAAAAATAAATTAAAACTAAATTTTATATTATTGTGAATTGTAATTGAAAACTTAAAAATATCAACTTTTTCGAATCATCATTAAAATTAAAATTTATATTAAAAACGGAAAATGTTTCGTACTATTTACAGACATTTTTCTGCTGAATTCAAATAATTTTCGGAATCAAAATCAGCCAACGTTAACTAACTTTAATTTTGTCAAAACAAATGTATGTTTTTGTAAATTTTGTTAGCTCAAATATTAAGGGCGTAAATGCTGAGGTTAAAATATGAATTTTTCAAAAAAAAAAAAAATGGCGGAAAATTTTGTTTTGCTAATTTCTCAAACTTAAAATCGAGACGCGGCTTTTTTTAGAACAGAAATTTGATCTAGAGGTGTCACTGCATTGAACCTCAAAGATTTCAAGACGATACAACCTATATTATTTAAGGAGCTAGTATTTCAAAATATACCTACATCCCATTTTGTGTTATTAGCTCAAATATAATATGTGTTAGAGTGAATTGACCTATTATTTTATGGGTTTTAATATTTTATTCTAATATGACTATCGATTTACATTAATAAATAATGAGCTACACGCCTATTAAAATAAGTGTGAAAAAAAAGTTCAAAACATTTATTACTTGATACGTTACACAGACGTATCCCACGAGGAGACGCCTTGGTAATACGAAAAATAGCATAATTTGTTTTCTAACTTTTTGCTACTACGATTGCGGGCGAAATAATGATCATACGTGCTTCGATCATAGAGGTTTTTTGAATCCTCGTACGCCAAATAATCGGATTTAAGAATTTTGTAGTGATCAAACGCAAAAAAAAATCTAAAAAACACGTAAATACGTAAATACGTAATTTTCTAAGTACAAAAAACACCCTAAAAATCATAAGTCCCGAACCAAAAGTCGGATCACCTCGATCTCGGTGCCAATTGTTCAGGCATAAAGGGCTCTATAAAGTCCGACTATAAAAACGGCTAGGAGCGCCCAAAATCTAAGTGTTCGTAGCATTTCGTGCTGAAAAATACGAAAAACGCAGATTTTAAAATTTTTCAATCCCCAAAAGACTGAGAAAAACTGCTCGAACAATCTCGACACAAGACGCCGAATTTGATCACCGACCTCCAAACTATACAAATCTCGAGTTTCAGAAACTTCGTACAAAAACTAAACCTTTTCCAAAATACACCTAGGGGGGATTCAAGGACCCCCAATTCCGGGAGTACGTTTTAGAAGGGCCTAAACCGAAAGTTTGGTAACTCAAAAGTATAATATTATCTTATGTGAACGTCATCTACATTCTACACCTTATGGATTTATTGAACTTTAAAAACTATTAGGTACATATTTATACGTTAGTTGGTAGGTAATTACGCCAGCAACACGCAACTTTCTATGTCAGTAGTTTTCCTAGAAGTAGTCACCTTATTCATATAATCACATCGATAGTAAATATATTTAAGAGTGTTTAACATGACCAATGTCCAATTGTTTATATAATTGATGAACTTAAAATTTCAATCATCAAAGTTTATGATGTATACGTCTCGAAAATGATTATAACTAATTGTATTTTGTTATAATACTATAATATGAGTATATGACATGTCTTGAAATTTACTAACGCTGGACAATATATGTATAAACGCATAGTAAATTGGTAAATGTCAAATGTATATTATAATATTAGGTATGCACTCTATTCAGAACTCTTGTGGTCGTCTGTTTATGGATGAGATTAATCCCACATAGGAGAACGAGAAATAGTGAAATCTCAAGTTTATCGATAGAGAATTTTATGGAGATTCCATTTAAATGTTCAGTGTAACGAATTTTCCAGTAGTTAAATAGATAGCTTACAAAAATCATAAAAAAACCAAAAATTCATAGAATTTTCTCTGTTTTTAAAGAACAATGGGCTTCTCGGCCTAATGGCTAAGATCAAAGTGTAGAAACAGATAACACCAAATGGCAAATTTAAATGTTCAAATAAGCCACATGCCCATTGACGGTTGCCTATTGAAAATGGCTTCCTCAACCTTCCTGCACAGTCGCACCTGTAGATACTATAGGCTCTAATTATATAACCCCATATAGGATAAAAAATATTATCTTAATTAAATTGTTGACTGGTTACGAGGAATTATTGTTCCATACAATGGTTCCGCGTTATAAATTATAATCAATATAGGGTACCTTTCCTTCTTTAACAGGTCCTGATTAAATCGGCGTGCTACAGAGAAATTCTCGGTAGGACAGCGGCTTGAAACTGAAGGAAGAGTTTAATATGTTATTAAAAATTAAAAATATAAGATTCCCGCAGAGGCGTATGCAGGATTTTTCAACTGGTAGGGGGAGGGGCTTGAAATTAGTTACATGTTTATTTATATTAAGTCCATTCATTTTAAAATGTTTGTAACACTCCTCAGGCAGCTTCTAGACTCGTTCGAAGACTGCCTTTGTGCATTTTCTCAACACCATCGTCTCCCGACCATCATTATTTTGCGAATTATTGCATTTATTTTATTTAATTAATTAATATTAATTACATATTATTCATATTACTAATATATATTTTTTCAAATACTTGAATAATTTATTTAAACCTACTGCACTCAACTACTTATCTTTTATCAATGGATCAAGTTGACTGTAAGTATAGAATAAATTGTTTTATATTCTAATATACTAATTTTATGTTAATTTGTAAATTATAGACAACGTAAATGACATCGCGGCAAAACCTGCAGATGAACCAGTAATCGGACCACCTCAGGAACCCCTATCCAGAGTAATTCCTGGACTTCGGGGAAGTTCAAAAGTGTATATTGATAGACTAGGATTCGTCTATTACCAGCATTCCATTAGAGGAAATAACCAGTTAGTAATTAAACGGGTTAGGATATAAACAAAAAAATGATTTATAATATAAAAAATATTTTAAATTATTAAATACAATTTAATATAACTTATTACTTCATACCACTCCTAGTAACAGGAATACCTGACAAATGAAATAACTTTTGTTCTAATTAATATTTTTCTATATAATTTATTGACTCATAAGCTACATGTATGATTATATAACATTTTTATTTTTAATACTAAAAATAAAACATTTGAAACCTGATTTAAATTTTTTTTGAAAAATTCAAAATGGCTAATTTGTAAGTCTGGTTTTTAGAAAAATTTTGACTGTAAATATAAATATCAAAGTCAACTGCCTAATTTTTATGATTTTTTTTAAAAAAGAAAATTGTTTTGAAGTAAGACTCATTTTAATTTGAAAAGTGACAACTTTTAAATAAAAATATTAGATTTTAATTAGTACTTAGCTATATAAAAATTCTGATAAGGTACTTCAAACAAGTTCAAAGAAAAACCTAATTTTATTGTAGATTTGTTATTTTCCATATTTTTACTAATAAAATGTCAATTATTCAAAGCTGGGCACTAACTAGTTATCATTATTATTTTTTTTTTCATTCCAAAATTCCAAAAGCTATTCCTTAATCATGACATTATAGCTAAATGCCTAAAATATAGATTATTGGATCATAATATATATTATTAATTATTAGTATTTATAATAATGCACGCACAGGTACCACGACTTTTCCTTGTAGTCTGTAGAATGTTGATATATACTAGATATAATTAATAGTATCTATACAGGTGGCTTCACCAATAAGTGTAGACACAATGTTTTAAGTTTTCACTGTTTTTTTTTCACCCTTTAGTTTTTATGTTCTAATAAATTGAAATAATTTATATTATTTAATAAATTGTATTAATTGAAATTATTTAATAGTTTGTATTAATTGAAATTATTACTTACCTAATAAGAACATTTTTATCAAATTATTAGGTGTTTAATTCAATTTTTTAGTTTCAATCAATAATTCAAGTTAGACAACTTATTTTATATTTATTTTTTTTTTTTATTTTTTCAACAAAAAGGTTTTTTAATCTATAAAAAAAAAAACTAACTTCAAACTTTTACTCTAACTTAGTTAGTTTTTTTATTAAAGTAACTTAACTTCAACTAGTTGAAAAAAATGACGAACTTGCCCAGCTTTGCAATTATGTATCTACTAGCATCTACAAAACCACAATAACAATAATTAATAATGATGAATAAGGAATATTGTCTATAACAAATGTTAATGTGCAATGTTAAAACCTATAGACAGAGCCCTACTTAGGGCTAATTTATTGGTGGGGCCCCTTAATTTAAATTATGAATTCAGTCTTTTTTGGCTTTATTGCTTTTTTATTTTCAATTTATTTTTAATAGTGTACACATAACATAAAAATCTAATACAAATATTGCAGGGCCAATCGAAATTAAACACTCATTAAAAATAAGCTATACTACAATTGCAAATAATTGTATGTTGTTATAATATTACTGTTACTTAATATGTAAAATTATATTTCTGATTAAAATTAGGTATTTTAGATGTGAGAACTATCGTTATGGTTGTCCGGCCTCAGCAAAAATGGCAACAGTTGTTGGAGCGCCAATGCCGCCAATACTGATTTCTCCAGCACGTGGACATATACATGAACCCATACCCAACCATGCAGTGGAATTGCGAGGTTTTATGAACAGACTTAGAGAAAGGGGCAATGCGGAGAACATTTTTCCACAGAACATTGTAGACCAAGAGGCACATCAGTAATCTGTCCAACAAAAACAATTTGACTTTAAGTTAATATTCTTATACAATTTAAATGCAATAAATATAATTAATAATTACAGATATCCCAGAGCAGCGATGGAAGTGGGGCGTCCAGCGGCAGTTCGGGCTATTGCACGGGCTAGGCGTAGGAACAGCCCACCTGTTCCGGAAACGCTAAGGAATTGGGTAGATATATTCAATTCCAATGAATGGGGCCCAAGACTGCGTAATGTGAACGGTTCAATGGCGCCATTTTACGAAGGTCCATTGGAGATTTTGAACGATGATGGAAGTGTTCGCTTTGTTGGAATTGTCTTCACTAACAACTCGTTCTTGCAAGAAATAAATTTACATTTAAATAGTG
The DNA here is from genome assembly GCF_001856785.1 of Myzus persicae. Classification (NCBI taxonomy): domain Eukaryota; kingdom Metazoa; phylum Arthropoda; class Insecta; order Hemiptera; family Aphididae; genus Myzus; species Myzus persicae. The sequence goes on along the minus strand of NW_019100675.1, from coordinate 7,618 downwards.
TAAGGACTTTATGTATGGATGGTACTTTTCAAATAAGACCACGACAGCCAGCTGATATAAATCAACTATTTACTATCCAAATAATTTTTAACAATGTGGTAAGTTTAAAAAAATATAATACCAACACATGTAAATTTTTTATTTGATATATGGTTTATCCATTCTTAGGCAATTCCAATCGTACACGCGCTGATGGTTGATCGCAATACTGAGAGCTACTGCCGTTTACTTCAGTTTGTAAGGAATGAACTGCAGTTAAACATTGATTACACCAATATCCAGATAATTACTGATTTTGAACAGGGTCTGAGGAATGCTATAGCTAGGGTGTTACCAGAAGCCAACAATTCTGGCTGTTGGTTTCATTATATCCAGGTACTGCAATAACACAGATAAATTAAACAGACAGACATATAATATATTAATTTATTTAATGACATGTTAAGGCAATAAAATATATTTTAATAAACAATTTTTATTTCAGAGCATTATTCGATATGTTCGAAGCCATCGAATGGTGAATTTGTGCACCATTAATGAAAATGCAAGGCGAATTCTGAGAATGGTAATCATCTTTTGTGATAAATAAAGTTTAGGGGAATTAATTATCAAATTTAAAATTACAACGTTACCATCACCCAGCAACAAAAAACATCTTCAGTAAGAATACTTGAATGAATTAAAATATAAGTTTGCATGTGTGCTTACTACAATAATACAATTTGTTGGCTAATGGCTTGTAGTTGTACTTTGAATATAGAATGTTATGTAAAATATAATTAAAACAAGTAATATTATTTGTAACTATGAATATTGTATGTTATGTTATATATGAATGTAAATATCTCAAAATTGTATGGTTATTAGAAATTTGCCTGGTATTGATTATATTTCATTAAATTAATTTTACTAATCAAACTCATTAATCTATTATACTTAATTTTAACACTTTTGCACGATTGTAACATAATATACATATAATAGTTACTTATCTATATGACGTTAAATGTATTATTATAGTTGATGGCTTTGGCTCATTTACCTTTTACAGAACAACTCCACCACGGAAATGCTTATTCAATCCAATTGGGATTTAGGCTGACACAAGACCTAGGTACGTTTATAATAATTAACCGAGTACAATATGCTACTTTAAATATGTTTTTTTTAATTTCAGTTACTGACTATAACTTGGAAGATCAATTGGCAGATCTAATGAGGTATTATGAGCGGTACTGGATGGATACTGTGACTCCACGGATATTCACAGTATTCTGGCTACAGTATAGAACAAACAACTATATAGAGTCATACCACGCATCGCTGTTACGACTAATGGGCCAACACCCAACATTGTATGGATTCTATGGTAATTTTTTTTTATAAAATCAAAGTAAAATTGTTATGCAATTGAGATATTATAGGAAGCTGATTTCTAATATGATAAAATTGTTTGTATACATTTATTAGATCACTTGAGAACAGTTGAAGAAAGAGGACGAAATGATTTCAGTCGAACAGTCAACGGGCAGAGGGTTAGTACATCTGTAATCACACATTAATCACTTTATTAACAATGTTTTTTTTTTTTTTTACCTAAATGTATTATAATTATTAATATGTCTGAACAACATACTTACCCCAATTTTGGTTTACTAGGTAAGGCAAGCTGATTACAGGGTATACCCGCGTAACAATATAACGATACGAAATGCGTGGATTAATGTAGAAAACGGCAACTACAATCTTAGTGATTTCATAAGGAATGTGGCGTACACGCCAGAGCAAATAATCAAAAACGAAATTGGGGAGCCCAATTTTCCACATCGTAAGTCATTTATAAATGAATATAAACCATAACAACTACATATTTTTAAAAGTTATCAATAGATTGTTTAACGGGATACTTCAATTTTATCATTTAGAAGCTATATTACCCGGTATTGATATACAACCACTTGCGCCACCTGCACCATTGCGGCCACGGCCAGCTTTTAGGCCTTGGATATTGGGACCAGTGCGCCCACCGCCGTATCAACCACTTTTGCCTCCTCAACCAATTGTTCAACCACCTGCGGTATTGCCAATGCGTCCACTGTTGCCCGTTCAACCAATCCACATATTACCATTGTCGCCAGGTTTAGAGGAGCCAATCCGTCCACCATCACCAGAGATACCCATAGAGGAGATAGTTATTGAAGCTCCTCAGAGGAGGGGACCAGGTCGTATCCGTGGTCGAGGTAGGAGGCATGAAGAACTTGACCGACCTTATCCTATAGGTAAATGCATACAGTTTATTACATAATAAATAATGCCTAACCCATGTGAATATAATTTTTATAAAATAAGTTACCTTTTTATGTAATTAATCCATTAATATATTCATAGAAAACCGTGGACGTGGAAGAAGAGCGGTTAGGAGTGGGACGCGTAAATGCTGACATCAGAAGAGGTCCAGGTCCAAACTTTGGTCGACCTTGGGCAGAAGTCTACATGGATAATGAGAATGGTATAATTTAATTTAGTCAAAAATGTTAATATTAATTAATGTAAATAGGGGAAAGATTCTATATAAATATATAAATTGCATATTGTTTTCAGAACCAGAGCTAGAAATTTTACTGCCGATTAATAACCATCTGCCAATTCCTGTCGTCAATGCAGGTAAAAATATTTATTATAATAAATTTACCATACATAAAATCAGATATACAATTATATAAATAATTTCAAATTGTTTTAGATATCTTGGAATTATGCTGCATATGTTTCGATAGGGTGGTGGTGGTAACGTTGGTACCTCGTGGACATCAGTTCTGCGACATATGTGTTAGAAGAATGATACAGGAACAATATGAAGTATGCCCTCTTTGTCGAGGCCAAATAAATATGTATCTTGGCTATAATTTAGGTTAAGACTCTATGGTGTATAGGTACATACCTATGGTGTCATCTATTTATGATTATTATAGCTACTATATTTACTAATTACTGTTAAGTTTTATGGAGAAAATTATTCATTTTACATTGTTTTTATTATTTCGTTTAAAATAAACTAATATATAATATTATTTATCTTCCTAGATTTAACGTAACCTAATCAACTTTCTCCACACAGAATAATACTTATACAAATCACAAATGTCAAATACTAAGGATGCCCTAGAATCAAAAAAAAATTAATAATACACCTAATGGCTAATACTTATTATAAATAATAATAAAGAATTATAGAACATAGTGAGTGTTTGAATTACCTTTTTTAACGTTAGGAATTTTTTTAATTGGTATACCTATTCCAATGTTAACCATTTTATGTTGGCGATGATAAAAAAAAAATAAAAATAGATTTATATTTTACAACTACTGAAATACCTAAATAGTAAATAATTATATTAAAATTTAAAAGTGGTAGCAACAGTAAGTTAAATGTCAGACATTACATTTAAAAAAAATGTTAGAAAATAGAAAATTGAAATTATGACTTATGACTTATGAGACATGAATACAATACTCTGGTATATATTATATTGTGATAGTGTGATACCAGATTGTTATTTTATAATTATATGATATGAGATGGTTGGGCATTGAGCAAGACGTAGTTTGTCCCAAATAAACTATGTTCCACAAAAAAGTTATTCCAACAGACTTTGTTCCGCAAAACATTTGTTCCATTGGACTTTTGTTCCATAAAATATCTGTTTCCATCTACTTTTGTTCCAAGGATATTTATTCCACAGAACACTTGTTCCACGTTTGGAACAAACGTTTTTTGGAACAAATATTCGTGGGACAAAGTGTATTGGTATTAATGGTTTATGGAAAAAAAGTCCATAGGAAAAAATGTTTTGCGGAACAAAAGGTACAATTTGGACCTTAATTAAATTGGAACAAATATATCGTGGAACAAAGTTTTTGTGGAACAAAAGGTAGTAATCCGGTTGCTATCACAGATATATAAACAAACTAGATAGCGCACGACAATCCGAAAAGCATGAACTAAGATATAGAGGACTGGACTCGTTATAGCAGGGAGGTGTGCGGGGTGTTTCCTTCAAAATATGTAGAGCGGAGGAGTTACCGATGGTTTATCCACCTTTTAGCTTCACTAGCGCTCCTTCAACGACCAGTGGCCAATAACATAATAATATTTTTTTTAGTTTTCTATTGATAACCATGATGAATGATAATACTGGCCACTGTAACTTGCAAGGTAATAATTAAATAATATTATAATGCTATAATACATTAATATTTAATAGTTTAATACTGTACAATTGTAAAATTTTCAACTTTAAACTTTAAATTCACGTTCTAACACAATATATTTTGATAATAGTTAATACCTATAAAGGCTAGGAATAATATCTAAGACCATGTTTGATACTTTAAGTTCAGGATAAATGATTTGAGGGTTAAATCTTACAGGGGCATAAACACAATATACCTATTCAATAGTATTACTGATTGATAATAATTAAAATGTTCAAATAATACAACAACAATATAGTTTTATGGTTAGGTTGACACGAACTTTGACAGTTTTTTATTTTTAAAACTTTTTTGTTTTACTTCTTTGTTTTGTATTAATGTAAATTGTTTCATCCTCATTGTAATATAATACTGGAATATTGTTATTATTTCTGTATCATGTAAGTTACAAGGAAATGTTAGTAAGATCTACAAATATCATCTGGACTAAAATGCAATTCACATACATGTGATGCTAGAGATGCTGGTTTACCATTTACTCTACTAATAGCTTGTTTCCACTTATTACTTATCGTTTCATCTTTAGGTATAGAAAAGAGAGTACTTTTTTCTATTTTCAATTTTGCGACTTGGACAGTTTAAAATACAACATAAATTAACCATTTTTTTTTCAAATTTACAAAATTGTGTACTTGATTATCAAAATTTCAATAAATGTCCGTATCGGCATTTTATAAATAAAGTACATAATATACATTGAAAAATTATCAAAATCAAAAGTTTGTAAATAATATACCTATTATATTAGATTATAATATTATTTCATATTTCTGAATAACAAAAAAAAAAAACGCGAAAAAAACATAACTATTTCACCTAGATAGCGTTAGTGTGGCTAAAAGGTGGAAAATCCACCCGTAACTCCACCACTCTACATACTTTTGGGGAACGTTATTTAATCTCGTGTCCAGTCCTCTATATCTTAGTTCGTGCCGAAAAGTGTGTCTTGTTTCGCTATATGCAAACACGGCAATATTTACAAATATTAACTGATAACAGCTAATGATAAATTATAATTTTGATGAATACTTATTAAAAATACTAGATCATATTATACTTGTATAACTAAAATCTTAAATCATTATTCTTGTATCTTGATTAGGTATTTAATGATGTGTAGACATGTAGTTTCGTCCAAATTTAAACTTAAAAATTAAAATAACTATACAAAAAACCGTGTACATGTTATATGTATATGTATAACTATTAATCATAAATGAGTGGAGAGAAGTAAAGGACTTAATAAAATTAACAGATTTTGTGCCTTTTCAAGGTAGGTTTATTATAATTAAATATAACACAATTACATATTGAAAACAAAATACAATTTAATATCAATAAATGATAACTGGTGTGAAAATAAAACAATTTTATTGAGCTTGTGTCTTTTGCTGTCCAGATTTAAGTAGTTACAAGAAAATATTTTTCCATAAGACTTAAGTCTAATACTATACTCTATTCAGAATAACCTTGCCCACTCGACCGACGAAAACTCGTCCGGTTTGCGCATGTCTGTTGCCACGGGGAGCGCTGATGTTTAGCGTGCTGCCGCCGCCGACGCGCCGCAGGTGTATACGTAGTGAACAATAATATCACACATGTTCTCGATTCTACAGAGCCACTGCCGACTGCCACAAGTGTTTCACGCGTTCAATTCGTAGCACATTAAAAAACCGCGCACCCTCCATTATTGTTTATTTGCTATTTTTTTTCTTCATTGTGAATTCAACATGGCAAGCAGTTCTAACGAAGAAGATGCTCAATATGTCCCATCACCAATTAAAAAACATAAAATGGGAAAAGTGAGTATCAATATACTATAAAAAAGTTATCATAAATTTTTTTAAATGTTAAAAGCATTTAAATAAAACAGTATTTGATTCTCAATTATAAATACTTCTTCCAAGACGGCATTTTTATTAAGACTTATTTTTTAAAATATTTAAATTTCAGGCTATAAATGAGGAAGTAAGAATACGAATTGTAAATATGTACAAAACCATCATCATGAACGACCCTAGCATCTCCGTGAGACAAATTCGAAAGCAGATATCGGAAACATTGGGTGTTGGTGAACGTTCAATCCAAACAATAATCACAACGTACAAGGAGACAAACACTGTGGCTGCTCCAAAACAGACACGTAAGAAAAAATCTTTTCGCGATCTTTTTGACGAATTTTCAAAAAACGCAGTACGCAGACATGTGCATACCATTTGGTTTCGTCGTGAAATTCCGACAGTCGATAAAATCCACCAAGTCGTATCCGCCGACGACAGTTTGCCTTCAATATCGCGTACCAATTTATTTCATCTTTTGAAAGATTTAGATTTCCGGTACAGTAAACGCAGTAGGAACAGTGCTATGACTGAAAAAAATGATATTGTTGTGTGGCGTAGAATGTATTTAGAGAACATTAAAAAATATCGGGAAGAAGGTCGACATATTTATTTCCTCGACGAAACGTGGGTAAATGCTGGCGATTGTACATCGAAAACGTGGGTTGACACAACAGTACGATCTCACCGGGACGCATTCCTAAAAGGTCTATCGACAGGTGCTGTTAATCCCTCGGGTAAGGGCAAACGGCTCATTGTACTCCATATAGGCTCAGAAGATGGCTTTCTACCCGGTGGTTTATTGTGTTTCGAGTCGAAAAAAAACACAAATGATTACCACGATGAAATGAATGGGGACACATTTCGTGAGTGGATGGAGGGCATTCTACCGCTACTACGACCGAACTCTGTAATTGTAATGGACAATGCGTCCTACCATTCCGTCAAAATTGACCGAGCCCCAACATCCAATACCCGAAAGGCGGATATTATCAAGTGGTTGGAAGATAAAGGAGAAGTAATTAATCACTTAATGGTCATCCCTCAACTTCTACATATTGTCAAACGTCTGAAGCCAATACACAATAAGTATGTTATTGACGAACTTGTGAAAGCGAAAAATCATACAGTTTTACGACTCCCGCCTTACCACTGTGAGCTAAACTCCATCGAACTGGCTTGGTCATCAGTGAAAAACCACGTTCGGATGAATAACACCACTTATAATCTTCCAGACGTAAAAAATTTATTGATAGAGGGCATAAAACGAGTCGACGCTGAAATGTGGAAAAATTTTATAAGCCACACCAAAAAGGAAGAAACAAAATTTTATGAAGTTGACAATATTATTGACGAGGTCTTGTCCGCGGAGATATCAGATGATTTGACGATGACTATCACGGGAGACACTTCATCTGAAACGGATTCAGATAGTGAATAAAATTTTTGTAAATATGAATTTAATTTTTGTAAATATGACTAATTTTTTGTAAATAACTGTTTAA